>NC_091987.1:165510879-165590620 GCF_044704955.1 Pristiophorus japonicus
CTCCTCCTCCTCCCTCCCCCCCTCCTCCTCCTCCCTCCCCCTCCTCCTCCTCCCGCCTCCCTCCCCCCTCTCTCCTCCCTCCCCCTCCTCCCCTCCCCTCCTCCTCCTCCCTCCTCCCCTCCTCCCTCCCCCCTCCTCCTCCTCCCTCCCCCCTCTCCTCCTCCTCCCGCCTCCCTCCCCCCTCCTCCTCCTCCCGCCTCCCTCCCCCCTCCTCCTCCCTGTCAGAAACACAGACACAGAATGAGACACATACAGAGAGAAAGAGACACTGACAGAGACACACTAGGGGAGGGGGTGGGTGGGCAGGGGGCATCCCAGCACGTTGTTGGAGGGCTCTCGGTGCTGCAGTCGGTCAGTAGAAAATGTTATTTATTGATTTGTAAAAAAAAAAAATTTTTCTTATTCATTTTTTTTGATTGGTTGATTTATTGGTGTTTTTATCATCTATTATTGATGATGGCTCTTTATTTGTAAAACTGAAGTGTTTAATGTTTGTAAACTTCCCTTTAAACCCCTCCCCCCATTCCCTACGCCTGATTTGTAACCTACGCCTGATTTTCTGAAGTGTAGGCAAGGTTTTTT
Organism: Pristiophorus japonicus; assembly: GCF_044704955.1. Classification (NCBI taxonomy): domain Eukaryota; kingdom Metazoa; phylum Chordata; class Chondrichthyes; family Pristiophoridae; genus Pristiophorus; species Pristiophorus japonicus. Next base: position 165,511,462 of record NC_091987.1, read on the forward strand.
CGAGCGTACAAAAATCTTCACTTACTCCATTCTAAGTTAATTTAGAGTAAGGTTTCACTGACGAAACTTTGAAAACAGGCTTAAGTGGCTGGACACGCCCCCTTTTGAAAAAAAAATTCTGTTGCAAAGTGAAACTGTTCTAACTGACTAAAACTGGAGGAAACTAAATGGCGTGAATTCTGATTTCTAAGCTACTCCGTTCTACACCAGTTGCTCCTAAAAATCAGGAGCAAATCATGGCGAAACTTGGGGCCATAGAAAGGAAAAGATTCGCGACAGTAAATGTGGATTCCCTGGAAGCTGAGACAGGAGAAATTATAATGGGGAATAAGGAAATGGCAGAGAAATGAAATAATTACTTTGGTCTGTCTTCACTGAAGTCACTCAAAAATCTCCTGGAAATAGTGGAGAACCAAGGGTCTTGCGAGAATGAGGAACTGAAAGAAATTAGTATTACGGGTGCACCGTCGAAAATCCAGAGTTCCAGAACACTCCGGACCGATCATTGGCGGGGTCATGCGGAATCTGTAAAATGTTCCGGAATCCAGACCTGCCGACCTCTTGGTGGGGGGGGCCCCACCGCTGCCCGACCTTGGGTCTCCCCTCTGCTCGCCGCCGCTGTCCTTACCTCGGGGCCTTGCCGCCGGCGCACCCGAACACCTCTTCCGCGACGGTGCTGGCCCGCCCGAGCAGCTCCTCCAGGGCGGGGCCCGGACCCTCTGTCCTTGGCGCAGCCCCTCCCCCCTTTCTGACGTTCCGAAATCCGGAAATACCCAAACCTGGGTTCGGTGTTTGCGCATTTGTGACGTCAAAGATGGTCGGAATCCGGAACGGCCTCAATCCTAAGGGTTCTGGATTCTCGACACTGCACCTGTAGTTTAAAAAAAAATAGTACTGGAGAAATTAATGGGACTGAAAGCCAATAAATCCCCTGGATCTGATGACCTACATCTTAGGGTTTTGAGAGAGTGGATGCATTGGTTGTCATCTTCCAAAATTCCATAGACTCTAGAACAGTTTCCGCAGATTGGAAGGTAACTAATGTAACCCCGCTAAGAAAGGAGGGAGTTAGAAATCGGGAAACGACAGACCAGTTAGCCTGACATCAGTGGCATGTGAAATGCTATAATCTATTATTAAGGATGTGGTAACAGGGCACTTAGAAAATAATAATTGGACTGGGCAGAGTCAACATGGATTTATGAAAGGGAAATCATGTTTGACAAACCTGTTAGTTACAACCTCAAAATTGTCGGTGTTCTTACTCAGGCCAGCACCGAAGCACTGATCACAGTCGACCAGCTCCATTGGGCGGGCCACATTGTTCGAATGCCCGACACAAGACTCGCAAAGCAAGCGCTCTACTCGGAACTCCTATGCGGAAAGTGAGCCCCAGGTCAGCAGAGGAAGACCTTCGAAGCCTCCTTGATAAAGTGCAACATCCCCACCAACACCTGGGAGTCCCTGGCCCACGACCGCCCTAAGTGGAGGAAGTGCATCCGGGAGGGCACTGAGCACCTCGAGTCTCATCGCCGAGAGCATGCAGATACGAGCGCAGGCAGCGGAAGGAACGTGCGGCAAACGAGACTCCCCACCCACCCTTTCCTCCAACGACTGTCTGTCCCACCTGTGACCGAGACTGTAATTTCCGTATTGGACTGTTGAGTCACTTGAGAACTCACTTTTGGAGTGGAAGCAAGTCTTCCTCGATTTTGAGGGACTGCCGATGATGAAATGATGACTGTGTGCAGTTTTGGTCTCCGTATTTAAGGAAGGATATACTTGCATTGGAGGCTGTTCAGAGAAGTTTCACTTGGTTGATTCCAGAGATGGGGGGTTGACTTATGAAGATAGGTTGGGCCAATACACATTGGAGTTTAGAAGAATGAGCGATGATCTTATTGAAACATATAAGATAATGAGAGGGCTGGACAAGTTGGATGCAGAGTATATTTCCACTCATAGGGGAAACTAAAACTAGGGGGCATAGTCTCAGAATAAGGGGCCGCCCTTTTAAAGCTGAGATGAGGAGGAATTTCTTCTGAGGGTTATAAATCTGTGGAATTCTCTGCCCCAGAGAGCTGAGGAGACTGGGTCATGGAATATATTTAAGGAGGAGATAGACAGATTTTTGAGTGATAAGGGACTAAAGGGTTATGGTGAGTGGGCAGTGAAATGGAACCGAGTTGTTCTTAAGCTGTCTTATGGCACTTCCTACCTTGTGCAGTGTTGGGGTTTTGGCGAGTAGCATGCTGAGGGATGGAGTCAAGTACACTCGAGTCAAAAGCAGATTCTCGGTTGAGGAGATCTTTGAAGTGCTCCTTCCAGCGGGCCCTGACTGCCTCGGTGTCTGAATGTTTCCCCGTTCTTGGCCAGCAGTGGGGTGGGGCGGACGACGCATGTGTCTGCGCACATTCGGAAGCTGAACTCTAGGACATAGTTGATGTATTTACTGAAGCGTACGAAAGCATGAGCCTCATGCTAAACATCAGCAAGGCAAAGGTCTTCCGCCAGCCTGTCCTCACTGCACAGCACTGTCCCCCAGTCATCAAGATCCACGGCGCAGCTCTGGACAATGTGGACCACTTCCCATATCTCGGGAGCCTCCTATCAAGAAGAGCAGGCATTGACAACGAGATACAACACTACCTCTAGTGCGCCAGTGTAGCCTTTGGCCGCCTGAGGAAAAGAGTGTTTGAAGTCCAGGCCCTCAAATCCATGGTTTACAGGACTGTCGTAATATCTGCCCTCCTGTGTGGCTCAGAAACATGGACCATGTACAGTAGACACCAAGTCGCTGGAGAAATATCACCAACAATGTCTTTGCAAGATCCTACAAATCTCCTTGGAGGACAGACGTGCCAACATCCCCAGCATTGAAGCACTGACCAGACTTGATTAGCTCTGCTGGGCAGGCCACATTGTTCGCATGCCAGACACGAGACTCCCAAAACAAGCACTCTACTCTGAACTCGTTCACGGCAAATGAGCCAAAGGTGGGCAGCGGAAACGTTACAAGGACACCCCGAAAGCCTCGCTGATAAAATGCAACATCTCCTGACACCTGGGAGTCCCTGGCCACAGACCGTCCTAAATGGAAGAAGCGCATCGGGAGGGCGCTGAGCACCTCTAGTCTCATTGGCGAGCGCGTGCAGAAATCAAGCACAGCCAGCGGAAAGAGTGTGCGGCAAACCAGTTCCACCCACCCCTTCCCTCAACGACTATCTGCCCCACCTGTGACAGACTGTGGTTCTTGTATTTGGATTGTACAGCCATCCAAGAACTCACTTTTAGAGTGGAAGCAAGTCTTCCTCGATTCCGAGGGACTGCCTATGATGATGATGGAACCGAGACTATGATCAGATCAGCCATGATATTAAATGGGGGAGCAGGTTCGAGGGGCCAAATGGCCTACTCCTGCTCTTATTTCTTGTGAAACTAATATTGATCAGGGACAGGGACTTGCCAACATTAACGTAAGCAAAGTAACAGTGAAGAAGAAAATAATGGCATTGGACAAAACCCAGGCCCAGATGGTTTCCATTCCAGGGTTTTAAAGAAAGTAGACAAGAACATTGCAGTTGCCCTAACTATGGGCCCAAGTTTCCACATGATTTGCACCTGATTTTTAGGAGCAACTGGTGGAGAACGGACTATCTTAGAAATCGCAATTCTCCACATTTTTTTTTCTGCAGTTCTAGTCAGGTAGAAAAGTTCTACTTTGGAACAGAATTTTTTCTTCAAAAGGGGGCGTGTCCGGCCACTGACGCCTGATTTCAAAGTTTCCACAGTGAAAACGTACTCCAAACTAACTTACAATGGAGCAAGTGAAGATTTTTGTAGAACTGAAAAAACCTTGTCTACACATTAAAAAATCAGGCGCAGGTTACAAATTAGGCGTCCAGAACGAGGTGGGGGGGAAGGGAAGTCATTAAATTCTATAATAAATCCTTATTTATACTTATACAAATATTATACAAATAAATCCAACCTGAATAAACATTTATAAGCAAAGAAAAGATTAAATAAACCATCTTCCTACCTGTGTGAAAGTGCTTCAGTTAGGCCTTTCGGGACCGAAGGCTGAACCGGCCGGCCTGAGACTTCGGGAAGGGCCCGTCCCCAGCACCAGATTTACAAGTAGGTGGCGTCGGGTCGGGTCAGGGAGAGGGGGAGAAGGGGGGGGGTGCTGGTGGAGGAGGTCAGGTCGGATACAGTCCGGGGGGGGGGGAGCAGGAGCGCGGGTCGGGTCCAGTCGTGGGGTGGCTGGGGGGGGGGGGGAGAGCGGGAACAGGAGCGCGGGTCGGGGATCGGGTCCAGTCGGGGGGGGGCGGGGGAGCAGGAGCGCGGGTTGGGTCCAGTCGGGGGAGCGGGAGCAAGAGCGTGGGTCGGGTCCGGAGGCGGGGGGGGTGGGGGGAGCAGGAGCTGGCTGTGGGAGGAGCCTTATTCACGCAGCCCCAGTGAGGCCATTCGGCCAGGGCTAGGGGCTGCGTGCTTCAGGCGCCTGGAGCTACTGCACTTGCGTGCCCACTGTAGCGCGCATGTGCAGAGGTCCCGGCACTGTTTTCAGCGCAGCTCGTGCTGGCTGCGCCGAGGGCCAGAGGACCTGCAGGTAGGTGGAGAATACGGAGGATTTTTTTAGGAGCACTTTGTGGCGCGAAAAACGGGCGTCCAGGTCGGGACTGCGCCGTTCTAGGCGCGTGTGGAAACTTGGGCCCTATAAGCTTTCTAAGTGTTCTCTATTTCAGGAACTGTTCCTTTTAGATTGGAAAATTTCACATGTCACTCGATTATTTAAAAAAAAACGGAGAGGGGGAAATCAGGGAATTATAGACCAGTTATCCTAACCTTTGTTGTCAGGAAATTATTAGAGTCTATAATTAAGGATAGGGTGACTGAACACCTTGAAAATCTTGAGCTGATCAGAGAGAATCAGCATGGATTTGTAAAGGGAAGGTTATGCCTGGACTGAAGTAGTGGACAGGAGAATGTCTGGATGTTATTTATATGTACATCCAGAAGGCACTTGATAGACTGTTGGCAAATTATTGATCTGGTTAAGAAATTGAACGGCAGGAGACGGAGTGAAGGAAAAGTGGGCAGATGCTCTAATTGGCAGGATGTGACAGTGGTGTCCTGCAAGGATCTGTGTTGGGACCTCAACTATTCATTGTATTTATTAATTACTCGATAAGATAGAAAGCCACATATCCAAGTTCATAGAATCATTGGTTACTGCACCGAAGGAGGTCCCCTGCAGCTCTGCAATTTTTTTTCCTTCAGGTACACATCCAATTCCCTCTTGATAGCCACGATTGAGTCTGCCTCCACCACCCTTTCAGGCAGTACATTTCCGATGCTAGCCACTCGCTGCATAAAAAAAAAAAGTTTTTCCTCGTGTCGCCTTTGGTTCTTTTGCCAATCACCTTAAATCTATGCCTTCTGGTTCTTGAACCTTCTACCAATGGGAACAGTTTCTCTCTCTACACTTCATCCAGACTCCTCATGATTTTGAATATCTCCATCAAATCTCCTCTCAACTTTCTCTGCTCTAAGGGGAACAACCTCAGCTTCTCCAGTCTATCCACGTAACTGAAGTCCCTCATCCCTGGAACTATTCTTGTAAATCTTTTCTGTACCCTCTCTAAGGCCTTCACATCCTTCCTAAAGTGTAGAATTGGACACCATACTGCGTGTTTTATAAAGGTTCATCATAACTTCCTTGCTTTTGTACTCTATGCCTCTATTTATGAAACCCAGGATCCTGTAAGCTTTTTTAACTGCTTTCTCCACCTGTCCTGCCACCTTCAATGATTTGTGCCCATATACCCCCAGGTCTGTTCCTGCAGCCCCTTTAAAATTGTAACCGTTAGTTTATATTGCCTGTCCTCATTCTTCCTCCCAGAATGTATCACTTTGCACTTTTTTGCATTAAATTTTAGCTGCCACGTGTTTGCCCATTCCACCTGTCTATGGGTGAGAATTTCCCTAAATCCCGTGAGAAAATGGATCTTACACGTAGATTCTCGGAGGTTAAACGTGATCCTGGGCAAATTGGGCGGTTCTTAACCAAAATGGGCGGTAATTACTCAAATTTAGACTGAGGCTGTGGTTGGGCCTAGGGAGGGGTGAAAACACACACTACTTTTTTCCAAGAAATAAAAAATAAAAACATTCTCACGACCCTTTTTAACTTAACTGCCATAAAATAATTTTAAAAGAAAAAATGTTTTAACTCGCCTTTCTTTGCAGGGCTACTTACTGCCCGCCCAGCTCCGGCTACTTTTTGTGGGTGGTTTTTTCGATCTTGCCTACGGGTCACCGCTGAGCCCAAACTTAGATGGTAGTGGGTTTTTTGGCGGTGCATGTGGGTGGTCCGCTCCCCCAGTGATATTTTGCAAATGCCAGAGGGACTCTCTTATTTAAAAAAAAATAAAGTAGAAATTTTCGCTGGGTGGTTTTCCGCCGAGAAAACTGCTGAAATTGAAGAGAAAATTCTAGCCCGATGTCATCTTGAAGTCTTATTATCCTCCTCACTTCATTATACCTTCAAGTTTTGTATCATCTGAAAATTTTGAAATTGCGCCCTGTGCTTCCAAGTCATTAATGTATATCAAGGAAAGCAATGGTCCTAGTACCGAGCCTCGGGGAGCACCACTTTATATCTTCCTCCAGTCCGAAAAGCAACCGTTCACCGCTACTGTTTTCTATCACTGAGCCAATTTCGAGTCCATGCAGCACTATTCCTTTTATTCCATGGGTTTCAAATTTGCTGGCAGGTCTATTATGTGGCATTTTATCAAATACAATTTGCCTTCAACAAATCTGTGCTGGCTTTACTTAATGAATCTACACTTGTCCAAGTGACAGTTAACTTTGTCCCTGATTATGAAGCTAAAAGCTTCCCCACTGTGGAGGTTAAACTGACTGGCCTGTAGTTTCTGAGTTTGTCCTTGCACTCCTTTTTGAACAAGGGTCTAACATTTGCAATTCTCCAGTCCTCTGGCACCACCCCATATCTAAAGAGGATTGGCAGATTATGGCCAGCACTAATGCGATATCCTCCTTAACCTCCCTCACCATCCTAGGATGCATCCCATCCACTCCTGGTGACTTATCAACTTTAAGTAGACAGCCTTTTTAGTACTTTATCAATTTTTACCCCATCCAGTATCTCCGCTACCTCCTCTTTCAACAACAACAACAAAAACTTATTTATATAGCGCATTTAACATAGTGAAACGTCCCCAGGTGTTACGCGATAAAACTTTGACACTGAGCCGCATAAGTAAAAATTAGCGCAGGTGACCAAAAGCTTTGCCAAAGAGTTATGTTTTAAGGAGCGTCTTGAAGGAGAAAAAAAGAGGTGGAGAGGTTTAGGCAGGGAGTTCCAGAGCTTTGGGCCCAGGCAGTAGAAGGCATGGCCACCAATGGTTGAGTAATTATAATCAGGGATACTCAGGAGGACAGAATTAGAGGAGCACAGCCATTTTGGGGGGGGGGGGGGGGGGGGGCGGGGGTTGTGGGGCTGTAGGAATTTAGCGATAGGGAAGGGCGAGGTCATGGAGGGATTTGAAAATAAGGATGAGAATTTTGAAATTGTTGCTTAACCGGAAGCCAATGTAAGTCAGTGAGCACAGTGGTGATGGGTGAGTAGTGGAACTTGTGCGCATTAGGTCAGGGGCAGCCGATTTTTGGATCATGAATAGTTTACATAGGGTAGAATATGGGAGGCCAGCCAGGAGTGTGTTGGAATAGTCAAGTTTAGAGAAAACAAAGGCATGGATGAGGGCTTCAGCAGCAGATGAGCTGAGGTAAGGGCGGAGACAGGTGATGTTACAGAAGTGGAAATCGGCGGTCTTAGTTATGCTATGGATATGTGGTCAAAAGGTTGCGGACAGTCTAGTTCAGCTTTAAACAGAAGTTGGGGAGAGGGATGGAGTCAGTGATTAGGGAATGGAGTTCATGGCGGTGACCTGAAAACAATGGCTTCGGTCTTCTCAATATTCAATTGGAGAAAATTTCTGCTCATCAAAACTGGATATTGGATAAGCAGTCTGACAATTTAGAGACCATGGAGGGTCGGGAGAAGTGGTAGTGAGGTAGAGCTGGAGGCTGGAATGTAGTGGGAGACAACCAGTGATACAAATTCTTCAAAATACATCCCCTCTACCCAAACATATTTACCAACCAACTGTGGGCATTGTCATGGGCAATTGCATAACATATTAAAAACAGTAGGTTTAGCACTGCATTTCCTATGTTATCCTTTTTTTAAAATTGAAAAATAGTCAGTCAGTCATTTGGAAAAGACAGAAAAACCAACAGCAGAAAATATTAGTCACAATATCTGTAGCCCCTTAGTGGGCATTCCTGATCATGTTTAAAATAAGTTAATTAAGATTGTAACCTGCAGCATGCTTTAACAAATTATAAATGAGCTCGCCCAATGGTTACTGAACAACAATTAAACCTTGTGACTTTAAAGGAACACTGGAGCTGGGGGATTGGTGCACCTGTGGAGATGTGTGTGCAACTGTCTCAACTAAAGGGTACAAGAGGCCTTGTTTGCTCGAATTACTTTGGTTAATCAGATCTTAAAACCTTTTTTAAAAAAAGGCAGTGCGGGTGAATATACATTCGTAATAGGAGTTTCATTACAGGTATTTTGATATTTCTATACTTAATCGAGGCCGCTTGTCTGAGGATTCTGTATCAGCAGTTTTATATTCATGTGCAAATTGTAAACCACGATTCACTAAATTCAGTTTATTGGATATGCTGATACTAGCTATTTTTTAAACTGCTGGTGTTTTATTTATGGGATGGCCTAAAGCATATGGTAGCCAAATGGATTTGTTTGTTCATATCTGTCCGTTACAGTCTAATAGTTTGTATTGCTCTTCTGGTGCTCTGTGGCAGGTAGAAAGATGTCTTGTAGGGAATCTTGGCAACTAACCAGGTAAGTGTCCCTGATGTTTTGCTGCAATAGCGCACACTTTCCATGCCTGGTATTGTCTTGGCTTCTGTTGGTTAGTGCTGCGTTGTTTGCTTTGGTGGGGTTGTTTGAAGTGTGCCCTCCAGCATGATGCTTGTCGTTAAATGCAGTGGTTCTTTTTATAGGACCTAACTGCATTGTTTCCAAGGTACTGATTAACAAAACTAGCATTTATATAGTCCCTTTAACATGAGAAAAACTCCATGGTGCTTCATGGGTGGGCCTGGCCTGCCCAGAAATAAGCAAAGAATTCAGTGAAGTGGCCAAAGAGCTAGTTGTGATAAAGTTTGCAAATATTTGTTTTTGCTTAATTGGGTTCTATATTACGTGGGTTCACACAGAATGATAGGCATTCTGTTTGGAACCCAGACAGGTCCAGGCATGGGTATTGATGGTTTATGCACATGTAATTAATAATTCTATAGTTTGTTCCTGCCATCTCAATTGTTTAAAAGGGGCCAAGCTATTCATTTTGAACCTAGCTACTTGCAGGAGCTCCAAGCTTGTTCCATAAGCATTGTGTTTGCCAATCGCTGTAATTAAAGGAGAGCTAGTTTGATAACATCTCTTGTTCTGATGTCTTCACGGGTTCTTGAACAGCTAGTTTACAAGATCACAAGATAATGGATGAGGAAGGCCATTTGGCCTCATTGTTTCTTTTATCGAGAGAGATCCTACTGCTGCCCCTCTCCCCCTCGTAGCATCCAGTTGTTAATTGATTCCAGGGCTTTTGCCTCCACTACTCTGTGGAAATTTATTCCACATAATGAGCACGTGGATTTAGAATACGAATTTCCTGATAGTCCTAAAAGTATCCATCTCCAGTTTGAACCTGTGTCCCCTGGTTCTACTGCAGTTTATTTCAAAGTCGTAATCTTAGTTGTCCCTGCAAAGTAGTAATCTTAGTTGTCCCTGATCAGGGTATTGGTGAGGCCACACCTGGTGTACTGCGTTCAGTTTTGGTCTCCGTATTTAAGGAAGGATATACATGCATTGGAGGCTGTTCAGAGAAGGTTCACTCGGTTGATTCCGGAGATGAAGGGATTGACTTATGAGGATAGGTTGGGCCGATACACTTTGGCGTTCAGAAGAATGATCAAAACATACAAGATAATGAGGGGACTTGCCAAGATGGATGCAGAAAGGATATTTCCACTCATAGGGGAAACTAAAACTAGGGGACATAGTCTTAGAATAAGGGACCGCCCATTTAAAACGGAGATGAGGAGAAATTTCTTCTCGGGGTTGTAAATCTGTGGAATTTTCTGCCTCAGAGCTGTGGAGGCTGGGTCACTGAATATATTTAAGACGGAGATAGACAGATTTTTGAGCGACAAGGGAGTAAAGGGTTATGGGGAGCAGGCAGGGAAGTGAAGCTGAGTCCATGATCAGATCAGGCATAATACTGAATGGTGGAGCAGGCTCGAGGGGCCAAATGGCCTACTCCTCCTATTTCTTATGTTCTTATACTGAGCTGCACCGCCACCTTTTGTTGCCCATTCTGTTTTCTAAACACACTGTACCCCTCTGTCACGACATCCAAGCTCTCTACTGCCACAACAGTAGTCCCAGCATCTTACTATAGACTTGCCTCTCCTCGTGTTCGTCTATATCTGCCTAGTCTTGGTTTCTGGCTCACATCTCTCTTTGGGTCGACGAGGTCCAGCACTGCCTTCAGTGTGCCAGTGCAGCCTTTGGTCGCTGTGGAAAGATAGAAAAAGAGCAACCATAGATTGCAAGGCTTGCTTGGGACATTATATTTGGTCAATCTAAGAATTAGAGCTTACTTCAGCAACTATACTAAACAAGCTGTCAGCAGTTGAAACCATGGGTTGCGATACCTTGCAGCAGCTAAGGTCATCTGTCTTCTCTGCCTAATTATAATCACAATAAGGATGTGTTAACCAAAAACCAGACAGTGAACAAGGAGGGGTCAAGGAAAAGGTTAGCCCAAAGGGTAGCTAAGACAAGTTTCCATTGGATAACACTGATGAGGTAATTGTAAACTGTAGACTCTGCACTATTACAAAAAAAGAGGAACCATCACAGATAATAGGAGTTGTTTACTTGGGTCTATAAATATGTTCCAATTTCTGTGTATTACTGGAGTTGGTACCCTAAGCCTTTGTCTAGGGCACTCTCCCCTTGTATACAAGTAACAATAAACTAACAATCTGACGGTCTGCTTGTGTTAAGAGTCTTAGCTTGAATCGGTGTTTTCGACATCGCCTGAGTAAGAGAGTGTTTGAAGACCAGGACCTCAAACCCGGCACCAAACTTATGGTCTACAGAGCAGTAGTGATACCCGCCCTCCTATATGGCTGAGACGTGGACTATGTACAGTAGGCATCTCAAAACGCTGGACAAGTACCACCAGCGCTGCCTCTGCAAGATCCTGTAAATCCATTGGCAGGATCGGTGCACCAACGTCGATGTTCTCGCTCGGGCCAGCATCGAAGCACTGACCACGCTTGATCAGCTCCGTTAGGCAGGCTGCATGCCTGACATGAGACTCCCAAAACAAGCGCTCTACTCGGAACTTCAACACGGCAAGCGAGCCCCAGGGGGGCAGAGGAAACACTGCAAAAACACCCTCAAAGCCTCATTAGAAAAAGTGCAACATCCCACCGACACCTGGGAATCCCTGGCCCAAGACCGCCCAAAGTAGAAGAGCATCTGGGAAGGCCCCGAACACCTCGGGTCTCTTCACCAGGAGCAAGCTGAAGCCAAGCGTCGATAGCGGAAGGAGCGCGCGGCAACCCAGGCTCCCCACCCACCCACCTGTTCGTTCAACCATCATCTGCCCCACCTGAGACTGTGGGTCCCGCAATGGACTCATCAGTCACCTGAGAACTTGTATTAGTTTGGAAGCAAGTCATTCTCGACTCAGAGGGACTGCCTAAGAAGAGATTTCCCAACATGCTGACTGTCTTCTCCTTCATGACCTTTTTTTGTCTGGGATTCTGTTTCCTCCCTGCCCACTCTCCCCACCTGTCTCGCTTAACTGATTTTCTATTGTAGCCTGGATGCTCCTCATAAATCCGTGTTTTAACTGTAGCCTGTCTCTGGTGTCGCAGTCCTTTTTCTTTTGGAAGGATTCAGTTTTTTATGAAGGTAGCACTGTTCTTGCACCAAGTGCCAGCCACTCGTTTACCTCTCTAGTCTTTGTGAACTCCCCTCCTTTCCCAATTACTGAGAGTTCCAGAGAGCATTACTCTGCATCGCTTATCTACCAGTTTTGAGCCAATCCTCGGTTTTTAAGGCCCCCATATTAATTCTTGCAATGCCATTGACCCTGACATGTACTTCTACATTTTGATTCCCTACCTGTCCCCTTCAGTGTACCTGCTAACATTTCCTCAGGATGTACTGCTCCAGCTCCATACAGCCAGCAAGTGTTCTCCTAACTCGCATGACATCCACTTTGCTGAGCAAGGAATTGCCGACAACCACAGTCTCTCTCTCTCTCTCTCTCTCTCTCTTACCTGTAAACTGCATCTTTTTGTTTTTCTAACTACCTTTACTTCAGGGACCTTGTATCCTTTTGCAGGTTTGGACAGTGCCTGGTATCTGGTTGCGAGTGTATTCTCATGGGTAGCTTCATGGAGTTTCCTCTTTTTTGCTTCTTTTACCAACGTTAACCCATCCAATGTCCCCACCTTCTCTACTCTGTTCAGCACTTGTCCCCTGTTGTGATAGCCCCATTCTTGATTGTGCTAGTGTGCAACTGTAATTCCTAATGCTTTATTCTCGTAGTCTGATACTGCCCTGACCTGAGCTGCCTCACTTCCTGAATCTATTGCTATCCACTCACCCTTAAAAATCCCCTCCAATTTGTCTGCCCTTGTACATTCCTGTACCGGCTTTTAAAAGCCAGAATATTTGAGCTTGCTGCCCATCACCTCTCTTGTATCTGCTTTTCTCCCACAAGCAATTTATGAACATCCCACAAGCAATCACACCAAGTTCTCTATCTCCATTTCTGTTCTCTCGGCTCGTTCCTTTTCTTACTGGATTTCTCTGCTTCCTCTTTTAGTTTAATTTTTTTAAATCCCAGATAGATTCTCCTATCTAGTGCCCCTTTTAACTTTGACTTCCTTCAGGTGTTTCGTTTCACCTACTTGGCTCGGGTATTATTTAGCTTATTTTGGGTGGCCCCTTTGTCATCTACCTCACACAGCTGTTCTTTCACCTTGGTTCCTCTCCACTGCACCCTTAACTGCTTAAGTGCTCTTTTAAATCTCCTTCTGCCTCTGCTGCCATTAAAATGACCCCGAGAGTAACTGATTTGCCTGTCTCTCCTGCTCCCGTTACTTCACCTGATTCACTGACAATTCACGCTGTTCAGAGGCTGAACTTCCCCAGTAATGAAGTGTTCATTAATGGTTGACTGCATTACTGATTTGGTTGCTCTGGACAGAACGGCTCTGGACACCATCTGTCCTTTTTCATTACTTCTGCCAATATTTGAGTTCCTTTGTGTTTCTCCACCGGATGATTATTCAATTTTTAAAACTTCATGTGAGCCGTCTGTAGTAGATGGGCTGGGTGTTGAAATTATCTGACATAAATCAAGGTATCTTAACTATTCTGGTGTAGTCTTTTTTTGATTGACAGCTGTGTCTAAGGTGGAGATAGGGATCTGACCTGTGAGAAGGAGCAGGTCAGTGATTGGCTGTGGTCTTTTAATGGACATTTATGTGGCTGGAGGTTTCTAGTATAGGCCAAGCTACGGTTGTGAACACTAGCTGATCAGCCTGAGAGCAACAGGTTCCATGGTAGTCTTTCACCACACAAGTGAACAAGATTCACAATGTTCAGAAATGGTTCAGGGAAAAGCATTTTCCTTGTTTTTGATAGATAACTAGGAAATGAGTAAAGTTTGTAATCACAACAAATGCCTTGCACTGAACACATTCATTTGCCACATTTTCTTTCAATACATTGTTAGTACCCTGAGCCTTGGGGCCCAAGTTTCCACATGATTCGCGCCTGATTTTTAGGAGCAACTGGTGGAGAACGGACTATTTTAGAAATCGCAATTCTCCACTTTTTTTCTGCAGTTCTAGTCAGGTAGAACAGTTCTAGTTTAGAACAGAATTTTTTCTTCAAAAGTGGGCGTGTCCGGCCACTGACGCCTGATTTGAAAGTTTCCACAGTGAAAATGTACTCCAAACTAAAGTAGAATGGAGCCAGTGAAGATTTTTGTAGAACTGAAAAAACCTGTTCTACACATTAAAAAAATCAGGCGCAGGTTACAAATTAGGCGTCCAGAACGAGGTGGGGGTGGGGGGGGGAAGGGAACTCATTAAATTCGACAATAAATCCTTATTTATACTTCTGCAAATATTATACAAATAAATCCAACCTGAATAAACATTTATAAGCCAAGAAAAGATTAAATAAACCATCTTCCTACCTGTGTGAAAGTGCTTCAGCCAGGGAGAATTCTGCAGCCGTTCGTGCCGCTGCGCAGAAGGGGGGAGAGAGAGGGGGGGAGGGGGAGGGAGAGAGAGAGGGGGGGAGGGGGAGGGAGAGAGAGGGAGGGGGGGAGAGAGAGAGAGAGAGAGAGAGGGGGGAGGGAGGGAGGGAGAGAGAGGGAGGGAGAGAGAGGGGGGGAGGGAGAGAGTGGGGGGGGGCGTCTGGTCGGGGAACAGGAGCGCGGGTCGGGTCAGTCGGGGTGGGGGAGCGGGGGTCGGGGCCGGGGAGGGGGAAGTGGGTGTCTGGTCTCGGGTCGGGGGGGGGTAGCGGGTGTCGGGGCGGGGCGGGGGGGGGGGTGCTGAAGCGGGTGTCGGGTCGGAGTGGGGGTCGGGTCTGGTCGGCCGGGGGGGGGGGCGGAGCGAGTGTCAGGTCTGGTCAGGCGGGGAACAGGAGCTGGCCGTGGGAGGAGCCCCATTGGGCCAGGGCTAGGGGCTGCGTGCTTCGGGCCCCTCCCACACAGTTCGGCGCCTGGAGCTACTGCACTTGCGTGCCGACTGTAGCGTGCATGTGCAGAGGTCCCGGCACTGTTTTCAGCACCGGGACCTGGCTCCGCCCCCCCACAGCTCGTGCTGGCTGCGCCGAGGGCCAGAGGACCTGTAAGTAGGTGCAGAATATCGAGGATTTTTTAGGCGCCGTTCTAGGCGTGAAAAACGGGCGGCCAGCTCGGAGGGGCGCCCGTTTTTTTTTCTTGTGGAAACTTGGGCCCATTGTGTGTCCACTAAGCTGGAGTGGCAACAGTTGCCTTATTCAACTCCATTTGTCACTATTGTTTACCGAGATATTGACAGGTAACGGTACACTCTCGGGGACACAAGGTCGGCGTATGGAAGTGGTCACTGAAGCTGAAAAGGTTTTGAGATGTAGCAAGGTGGAGGGATTTAATCCATTGGCTGTGGAGCAGTTTGGAACTTGATGGGTGCTATATAAATGCAAGTTCTTTTTTCAGGCTGGAATCCTAGAGCATTGGCAAGATGGCTGACTGCTCTGCCACCAGTTGTTGAGCAGTGGGAGGGGGGAGACCTAATTAGATGAGAGCTGGAAGCTGCGAGCTGAGTTGTAATGGACAAAAATCTTGTCTGTTCAGCAGGCTAGAGAGCCAATGCAGAGGACAGGGACAGTGAGATTTTGTGGGTGATGGAGTTGTGGATGGCTTGGATTTCACACGGAATGTAGGCAGGCAGAGAGTGAGCTGGTTGGAATGTCAAATCTGGGGGTGATGAAAGCGTGATTGAATAAGTTGGAGTTGGTGGAGAGTGTAAATGAAGCTGGGGAGGAGGGCATTTAGGAATTTGAGGTGAGATGAATTATCATAAGCTCACTTCTGAAACTTTTTTTCTTGCGAAGTTAATAAGCATCCAACCAGATGCCAATACATGAAGAGCTGTCTAGAAGTGTGCCAAAACAGCAATGGCATTACCTGTTTAGATATTGTGGTGGAACGCCTAAACGTAAGAATTGTGGACACCAGTGTTGTCCAACAGAATTTACTGACTCACCACAGGGTGTGGTCAGGACAACACTTTTAGTTACGTACACTCATTTTAGTAGAAGACACCTTACTCACACTCGCAATGCAGGTCAATGTCCTTCATGTGTGTATTTTTGACAAACAACTCACTAAAGAAGTAAAACACTCCAAACACAAACAATCAAAAACAACTCCCACTCTGCTTTTCATCTCATAATTTTGCTAACAAACACACACAAAGTTTTGTGTACACGTGTATAAAGCATGTGGTTGAATATTTAGACCACTTACCCAATAACTGTCTATTATTCAATATTTACAAATCAGTCATAGTTAGTCACGTGGGTTGTGGGCATCACTGGTACACACAGAGTTAGCTGCTCAAAAGGCAGTGTTTCATCACCTAAGAAAATCATAATGCAGGATGATCCTTACAGTAGCCAGGGAAGACTCTGGCCAGCACTGTGTCGTGGAGAACTCCAGAATCATTGGGGATGAAGGGTATGATAGCTTTACAGGCCATGGGATAGGCGCACAAGTTCTGAAGCCTGCCACAGTAGTCCCTTTTCATTATTGTTGTAGCTGTTCAGTCATTGAGAATGAGTTGAGCCATGCTTGTTGCTTTCTCTGCAGGGAGTCGAATATCAATGTCCACTCAGCTGATGGTAGATTGATCAAATGTAAGGTTTGTGAAAACCTTCCTGAACCAAAAGAATGAAAACTAACATCTCCAGAAATCTCTGGTGAAAGATGTATGCAAGCATAGCATAATCATGATTATTGTTTGACAGTGGGAATCTCTGAGGGAGGCACAAGGCTTTCAGCTATTTGGCATCTCCAATGAATAGCGGTGTGTAGCCAGGAAATGCACAGCGGCCTTAGTATTTTACTAACTGTTGCATATTCCATGTAACCAGCTTCAGAATGATTAGCAGTTACAACAAAAACACTGTCGCAGTTTGTGCACTAATGGTGCTTGCAGCGAGCCTGCTGATTGGATTGCAGTCTCCAGCCCTCCAGCTGCACAGCAGCTACATCGTGGCTTGCTGGCCTGTCTGCACTCCAACCTGGGTGGTTATTGTTTGCTAAACATGTAAGGTGGCCGCAAACAGCTCTTGGTCAAATGTTATGTCAAACTGCATGTTTAATTTCACTGCTGCTAGTGGACATCTGCTCTACTCTTAAAAGTTCTTCATTTGATGTATGACACAGTAATGGCACAATATCCAGTACTTCAAATTTAAATGAATGGCATGGACCATTGACTTCAGCATCATCTGGAAATAGTTTTTCTGTGTGATTATGAATTTTGTGTTCATCAAACTGAAGGATGCAAATGATTGAGGGTTGGAAACTTGCCATTTCAGGCATCCACTGTCTTGATTGCAGATTGAAAAGAGAGCAGAAATTTTTCTATAAAACCTTTTTGACAGATGGATTTGGAACTGAAGGTCCTTTTTGATGTCTGTCGGCGAGCAGTCAAACAACCTTGCATTGTCATCGTTTGTTTTTGCTCTGGACTTCACGAGCACCCAAAGATTGTACTTGCCTCCTGGGTGACCAACATGTACATGGCAGAAGCAAGACTCGGCAGTTATTTCATGTGGAATGAGGGTGAGAGTGTTCTGTAACAACATAAACTGAGCAAAGCAATAGTGCAAGTATAATTAATGATGCATATTCATTTCAGTTGAAACCATCAGATGCAGTGATCCATCCAGCAATAACTGTTGGTAATCGGCTTCATGTCTGGCTCATTTGTAATCTGTTTCCCGAAGGTGCAGAAATATGTTTGCTCATCAATGACTCCTGCCATTTGTGAATTTCTTGGCAGTCCAAAATGGCCTGCTTCAACTGCAAACCAGACTAAGGTTTCAGCAATTAAGGGCAAATTAGAATGATAGTAGTGGAGCTTACATTGTACAGAGTACATACACAGTGATTCTAAAATGGCAGCAAGTGTCTTGTGGTGGGATAGTCAAAGTAAATAGCTAACCAGCACACAGTTACTGGCAGACAGGCCTCTGGCAAAACAGCCCAGTAATCCTTCACAGAAATAACTTATTTCATTGTGCCAACAAAGAAATCAAAACTTGTTTGCACCATTCCAAAAGTGATTTTGGTCCTGAAGTGATTTATGGACTCTGGATCTGTAGGTTGCTTTTAGATTATACCCATTGCAAAACTTAGGTGATTCTTTGGAGAATTATTTGCATGTCATTCGCAATTATGGTGTTCAGGATGTTCAAACACACCCAAAATTTCTCTCTTTTTTATTAGACATTCTTTCGAAAGAATGTGCCCGAGATCACTTGATAGAACACAGAAACAACACGCGTTCTTTCAGTGAGTGCATTCTGCAATTTGACCAGTGAAAAGCGATAGTCAGGCTTGTACTGTATATGTTACCGGAATATTGCATTGAATAGATGAGTGACTTTATTGATAGACGAGTGCCACATAACTGGCATTCGTGCTTCACAGTTTTTGTCTGACGAGACTTTTTTCTTTTCGTTTGCTTTATTTGAATTGTGACATTAATCTCAATCCTATTGTGAAATTCTTAATTGAAAAATAGACCTTTTTGAAATTGTTTATTTGGTCCCAAACATTACCTCCATTTGAAGTGGAATATTGCTTGACACTGCTGGGATGAACTTGCGTCAGAGTTTTTTTTCTCTTGTAACATCATCTTAAGAGCCCAAGAATTTGAAGGAACAGAAAAGACTATTAAGCCCAAGAATCCTGCCTGTCTCTCCCATCAGTGTCACCAATAAGACTTCCCGCCTTTAATCCATTTAGGCAAAACTATCACATCCGAATTCCCTACATAATCCTTTTTTTCCTGATTTATAAAGTGTCCCTTGGGTTTGAACCCTCTACCATACTGTGCAATTTACTTGTCACAGCTTTGTCAATTTCCTTCATTATCTTGAAAACTTTCGATGGAGAATTTAAAACTGGGTGTGCAATAGTCTCGTCTTTTACAATAAAAACAAATCATCTTCATTAACCTTTCATCATAACTTAATCTTGTGCATCCAGTTTTAAATTGTCTTACTGTATCAGGCATGGGGCACTCATTTCTGCACTAAAACAGGGAAGAAACAGAAAATTTAAAATCCTTACGGGTTAATGTTGCATCTCCAGTTTGCTCTATGTTGTGATGTGCCACATCTTTCTATATATACAGTAAACCTCAATCTCGGGTGCCACATTGAAGTGAGATTTTTTTTGCAAAGAGACAAACTGGAGTGAGTTGCTTTTCTATATTCTAAAGCAGCTCCCTGCAGCTGATTGCAGAATGACATTGACAAAGGCCTAGAACATGACCGGGCTTGCGACTGCAATGAATTCTGATGTTTTGTTTTAATCAGACTTGTGTTTTTCCCAGTAGACACTAGACTTGTGTCAAAAGCACAAGAGCGTTCCTTACAAAATTGTACTGTGGAAGTAGAGCTTATTTGCAGGGATCCATGTGACATAACCATATGCATGGTTTGATAATCAAAGAACTAAATTTAAGGTAATTGGCAAAAGAACCAGGTGGGAGATGAGCAATATTTTTACACAGCAAGTTGATGATTTGGAATGCACTGCCAGAAAGGGTGGGGGAAGCAGATTCAATAATAACTTTCAAAAGGAATTTGATACATACTTGAAAAGAAAAAAACCGCAGGACTATGGGGAAGGAACAAGGGAGTGGGAATAATTGGATAGCACTTCTTCCTTCCGTGCTGTAAGATTCTATAAGCTCCAAGTTTTTCATTCATTATGTGATGCACCCAATTTAATACAAAGGCAAAACACTGCAGATGCTGAAAATCTGAAATATAAACAGAAAATGCTGGAAATACCCAGCAGGTCAGGCAGCATCTGTGGAGAGAGAAACAGAGTTAACGGGCCCAAGTTTTGAGCCGCGCCTAGAACGGCGCAGCCCCAACCTGGACACCCGTTTTTCGCGCCACAAAGTGCGCATAAAAAATACTTGCCTATTCTCCGGCTCCCTGCAGCGGGCGCGGCGCGGCGCAGCACGAGTTGTGGGGGGCGGAGCCAGGTCCCTGCGCTGAAAACAGTGCCAGGACTTCTGCACATGCGCGCTACAGTGGGCGCACGTGCAGTAGCTCCAGGCGCCCAAAGCAAGCAGCCCTTAGCCCTGGCCGAATGGCCTCACTGGGGCTGCATGGATCAGGCTGCACCTCCCACGCCCAGCTCCTGCTTCCTCCCGACCCGACCCCCGGCCACCTACCTTTAAATCGAGTCTTGGGGCCCGGCCCATTCAGCCTTCCTCCCCTCCCTCCCACTCTCCCATCCTTCTCCCTCCCTTCTCCCTCCCTTCTCCCTCCCACCCTCCCTCCCTTCTCTCCTTCCACCCTCCTCCTACCCCCGCCCCCCCCCCACCATCGCTGTCAGAAACACAGACACTGACAGAGTGAGAGAGATACACACAGACAGACAGAGATAGAGACACTGCACGCTGTTGGAGGGCTCTCGGTGCTGCAGTTGGTAAGTTTTTATTTAAGTTTTGTTTTTATTGATTTTTAATTTTTTGATTTTTTTTTGATTTATTAATGTATTTATCATTTATTATTGATGATGGCTCTTTATTTGTAAAACTGAAGTGTTTAATGTTTATAAAAGTGCCTTTAAACCTCCCCCCTCCCCCCGCCCCCATTCCCTATGCCTGATTTGTAACCTACGCCTGATTTTCTAAGTGTAGGCAAGGTTTTTCTGAGCGGACAAAAATCTACACTTCATTCTAAGTTAGTTGGAGTAAGTTTTCACTGCCTAAACTTTCAAAACGGGCGTAAGTGGCCGGACACTCCCCCTTTTTGGAAAAAAAATCTGTTCCAAACTGAAACTGTTCTAACTGACTAGAACTGGAGCAAACTAAATGTCGAGAATTGTAATTTTTAAGATACTCCATTCTAAACTAGTTGCTCCAAAAAAACAGGAGCAACTCAGGCCGAAACTTGGCCCCAACGTTTCAAGTCAGTGACCTTTCGTCAGAACTGGAAAAAGTTTGCGATGTAACAGGTTTTTAAGCAAGTATAGAGGCAGGGAAGGGAAGTGTGGGGGGGCGGGGGGGGAGGCGGGTGGCGGGGAGCGGAGGAAAGAACAAAAGGGGAAGGAAGGTCTGTGATAGAATGGAAGACAGGAGAGATTAAATGGCAAAAGGAATGATGGTGCCAGGCAAATGGGTGGTAAAAGGACAAGTAAAGAAACGAAGGGTGGGTCGACTGGAGGTGCAAATGGCAAAAGCAGAATCATTATCCACATCCAGCTGAAAAAATGGGAGCAGTGCTTTAGATCTGCACCCGATTTAATGTTTGCTGTTTGAGTGATTTGGGCATGTCTAGCACCAACTCCTCTGTCACATTATTGCACCTGAAAATCTGCTGTTTACTGGAGTTAGTGGGTTGGAACTTGCATTGTTCAGCACACTGCACATGTAGCGTTCTATAGAATTGGAGGTGGGGTTTTTTAACCGATAACCTTCAAGATTATGAAGGTTTATATTAAGATAAATAAAAGACTGTAGGACAATAGGAGGGCAGAAATTTAAGAAATAAAAGAATTAAAGTGGAGGATAGAAAAAAATAGTCCACAGAGAATGGTTCGGATGTGGAACGCTCTGTCACTCTTGAATCAACTTCCAGAAATACTTCTAAACTGGAATTAAATAGTTGGGTAGAGAGGGGAGTGAGCAGCAAATGGGATTAGACTAGGTGTCTCGTGGAGACGAGTACTGATGCTGACGACTAAACAGCCTGTTTCTGTGCTGTAACATTCTCTGAAACATAGAGTAGTCTTGAGAGCAGTTTGGTTGAAATGGGTGAGGTAATGAGTAGAGGCCCCGACCTGCGAGAGACCATCAGCGGCAGGTCGGGCCATGAGAATATTGTGTTTCCTTATGCTTATTCTGCGGCCTGGAGCAGTGTGGAGCAGACCACTGCAAAGGTACAGTGCGAGCTGGTGCAGAAGGATGACGGCAGCAGGGGGCGACTGGATTGGACGCCATCAAGGTTCAGGTCGCTGATAGGAGCGTGGGCAGGTACAGCTGCAGTGGCGAGTGATCATGGAGTGACGCGATCAGAGCCCAGGAGAGGCGTGTTTGGGGCCAGAAGTGGCAAGGGCCCAGGGGAAGCACAGGCCAGCCCACACTGCGATATGTGTGCGCACTTGGTCCGTGAAGCAGAGCTGGTCTCCAGTCGCCTTGGTTAATCCTTGCCACTGGACCAAGACCTTGCTCTGTCAAGCTCGTGTGGTGACAGGTGTGCAACGGCCACCACACGTTTTAAAAAAAAAAAAAAAAAAAAAAATCCACGTACAAGCATCTTCCACTCTTCAACATGTAGTTCGGGACCTGAAATATTAGGTTCTTCGTTGAAGCACCTGTGAACTCAACCCTTTTTGGCGTGGAAGCAAGTCATCCTCTATACGAGGGACTGCCTATGATGAATGAGTGGAGCTACCAATTTGTTGGTGCTGGGATACTTTGTCGTCTTCTATATGCGAGTGCTCCAAATGTGCATACTCCGTGCATGATAAGCTAAATCTTAAGTTGACCTGAGTGTGGGAGGAGGAGGGGAAAGAGGGTGGGAGAATTGAAGACTCAGGAGGCAGCTCAAAATCATGGAGAACTCTGCAAGGTATACGCTTGGACTCATCAAAGGCAAATTAAATTAATTGTGGACAAATTCAGGGCATGAGTATTAGAAATAAAAATGGGAGGCACATGTATTCCCATGTATGGGACAGGACGTGCCAAGGAGTGCTTCAAGTGATGCATCTATTCCCAGCCAGAATGGGAATGATTGGCTAATTCTCCAGTCACTCACTCCTGGAGACTGACCGCACTGCTGTAAGTGACTGGGATTGATTTATGCACATAATTTCTATTGTGTAACCATCCTCCACTCTGCATTTTTCTGGAAAAATCACCCAGCTTTTATCGGGAGAGGTTGCTGCAATTCCATTAACGAGTGCTGTTTACTGCATACTCCTTTTTAAAAATGGGACTCGTGTAAATGTACTTTGTTCTGCTGAGTTGACATAGTGCAACTCATTGGCTAACACACTGGTGAGATTAGACACACTCTGTACTCTTCTTCCTTTAAAAGCTGAATTTTGGTAGACCATAGAGGTATACAAGATACTTAATACGACACAAAGTAAACCTGAAATATTACGTGAGCATATCTAGAGTTTCTTGAGAAGTTGGTACAGGTTTAGGACGGAATTAACTTTTTTAAAGAACTAATCATTGCAGCAATTGCAAGTTGCACACTTGTTGCACTCAAAAGGCGACAACAACAATTTGTATTTATATGGCACCTTTAACGCAGTGAAACATTCCAAGGCGCTTCACAGCAGTATTATGCGATTAAAAAATTTGACACCAAGCCGCACAAATGAGCTCGGGTGAGCAAAAGCTTGGTCAAAGGTAAGTTTTAAAGAGCGGCTTGAAGGAGGAAAGCGAGGGGGAAGAGGTTGAGACAGGGAGTTCCAGAGCACGGCCACCAATGGTTGAGCGATTATAATCAGGATGCTCAGGAGGGCAGATTTAGAGGAGTGCAGACATTGGGTGGGGTGGGGGGCCGGGGTGCTGGGGCTGGGACTGGAGGAGATTACAGAGATAGGGTGAGCTGAGGTCATGGAGGGATTTGAAAATAAGGATGAGAATTTTGAAATTGAGGCATTGCTTAACCGGGAGCCAGCGAGCATGGGCGAGCAGGACTTGGTGCGAGTTAGGACATGGGCAGCCGAATTTTGGGTCACCTCTAGTTTACGTAGGGTAGAATGTGGGAAGCCAGCCAGGAGTGCATTGGTGTAGTCAAGTCTCGAAGTAACAAAGGCATGGATGAGTGCTTCAGCAGCAGATGAGCTGAGGCAAGGGCAGAGACAAGTGATGTTACGGAGGTGGACATGGGTGGTATTTTTAATGCTGCCGATATGTGGTTGAAAGTTCATTTCAGGGTCAAATATGACACCAAGATTGCGAACAGTCTGATTTGGCTTCAGACAGAAGTTGGGGAGAGGGATGGAGTCAGTGACTAGGGAATGGAAATAATGGCTTTGGTCTTCCCAATATTCAATTTGAGAAAATTTCTGCTCATCCAGAAATGGATGTCGGGCAAGCAGTCTGACAATTTAGAGACAGGGGAGGGGTCGAGAGAAGTAGTAGTGAGATAGAGCTGGGTGTCGTCAGGGAACACTTGGAAACTGATGTTGTGTTTCTGGATAGTGACGCCAAGGGGCAACATGCAGATGAGAAATGGGGGACGAAGGATAGATCCTTGGGGGACATCAGAGGTAACGGGGCGGGAAGAGAAGCCGTTACAGGTGATTCTCTGGCTATGATTAGATAAATAAGAATGGCAAGACTGTGTGTTTTGATCCTAGATGACATGAGGCCATATGTTTAAATTGTGGATGGCTGCATTTAGGAAGTTTTCTGTCAAGTTCATTTTAATTAAAAAAATTACATTAAGCTACAAACCTGATAACTAGATGGATATTTAGCTGAATATTCATAGACGGGTAAATATTTAGAAATACCCAGAAGTTAGAACACTGAAAGAGCACTTTCAGCACAACCAGTCTATGTTGACTTTTACCCTCCATGAGAAGAAATGGACCAAATCACATTCACCCATCCTGTTCCCATGTCTCTTCAACCCTTCCTTCATCCACCGACATCTAATCTTGACAGTTTCTGCCTCAACCACTAACCCTGGAAGTGAACTTCACAACCTCAACGCTGTGTAAGGAAGTTTCTCTTAGTTATGGTATTATCCTTGTAAATATTTTTTGCACCTTCTCCCGTGTATCTGTATCCTTTTTATAATATGGCGACCAGAACTGTACACAATGCTCTAAGTGTAGTCTAACCAAGGTTTCGATACAAAATTATCATAACTGTTCTACTTTTCAATTCTATCCCTCGAAGTAAACCCAAGTTTGCTTTTGTTGTGGCTTTAATAAAGAAACTATTTATTTTAATAACCTGGGTCGCTACTTGAAGTGATTTGTGTATTTGTACCCAGATCCCTTTGCTCCTCATTTCCCCCCCCCACCCCCGGATATTTGGCCCATTATCTTAAAATCTCTGTCCTCCTGCCATTTCTCCCTATCTATATCAAAATCCTCATAATTTTGAACACTTCTATTAAATCTTCCCTGAAAATCTCTGCTCGAAGGAGAACATTCCCAGCTTCTCTAATCTCCACATAATTGAAGTCCCTCATCCCTGGTACCGTTTTGGTAAATCTCCCTCTGCAGGGTCTTGACATCCTTTCTAAAGTGTGTTGCCCAGTATTGGACACACTACTCTAGCTAAAGCCTAACCAGTAATTTATAAAAGTTTACCATAATTTCCCTGCTTTTGTACTCTATGCCTCTATTTATAAAGCCAAGGATTCTGTATTCTTTAACAGTCTGATCAATTTGTCCTGCCACCTTCCAAGATTTGTGCATGGTCTCTCTGTTCCTGCACCCCTTTTATAAAGTGTCCTATTTCATTTATATTGTCTCTCCCCATCCTTCCAAAAGCGTCATTTCACATTTCACTGAATTAAATTTAATTTGCCATGTCTTTGCCCATTTCACCATAGACGTTAATAATCCAATCGGGAATTCAGAAGAATCTTCTTTATTCAGAGTAGTGAGAATGTGGAACTCTCTGCCACATGGAGTGATTGAGCCGAATAGTGTCCATGTATTTAAGGGGAAGCTGGACAAGTGCGCGAGGGAGAAAGGAATCGAAGGATATATGGGGGAGATTAAGTAAATAAAGTGGGAGGAGGCTTATTGGAGCATCAATACTACCACGTGCCTGTTTCTGTGTTGAGAATTCTATGCAATTCTCTTGACCCCCCCCCCACCCCAAAACCAATTAAAATATTTGAAATATATGGAACAGGGTGTCTGTAGTAGCATTGAATTTGATAATGCAAAGCTTAGTGGGCGTGTAATGAGATTTGAGGGGTGGGAGTATAAAAGTAGGGAAGTCCTGCTACAAATGTACAGGACATTATTGAGACCACACCTGGAGTGCTGCATACATACAGTTTTGGTATCCTTATTTAAGGAGGGATATACTTGCATTGGAGGTAGTTCAGAGAAGGTTCACAAGGTTGATTCCTGAGATGAAGGGGTTGTCTTATGAAGAAAGCTTGAGCAGGTTGGGCCTGTACTCATTGGAGTTTAGAAGAATGAGACGTGTTATTGAAACATAAGATTCTGAGGGGGTTTGACAGGGTAGATACAGAGGGGCCTTTCCCCCTCGTGCAGGAATCTAGAACTAGGGGATGTAGTTTCAGAATAAGAGGTCGTTCAGAGGGTCGTGAATCTTTGGAATTCTCTTTGCCTGAGAGCTATTGAGGCTGGATCATTGAATATATTTTAAGGTGGAGATGACAGATATTTGAACGATGAGAGTCAAGGGTATTGGGGAACGGGCAGGGAAGGTGGAGTTGAGGCCAGGATCAGATCAGCCATGATCATCTTGGGTGGCAGAACAGACTCGAGGGGCCAAATGGCCTACTCCTGCTCCTATTATGTTCTTATGAATAGCTCGAGTGTGATGTGGACCAATTGTGTCGATGGTCTGGAATAACTGATTTCAGTTTAGATAAATGTAAGGTAAAGCATATAGGAGCAGTTAACAGAAAATACATGGGCTGAGGACAAAAATGGAAAAGGGTTTGAAAATGTTCATTGATCGTAATCTGGAAGCATTTAGTTAGGTTATTATTCATCCAAATCAAGTAGCGAGGACATTGAACTACAGTCCCAACAAGCGATGTTGATATGCAAATTGGTGCAGAGACTAATCTTAGTCTTAACATAAGAACATAAGAAATAGGAGCAGGAGTCGGCCATGCGGCCCCTCGAGCCTGCTCGCCATTTAGTACGATCATGGCTGATCCGATCATGGACTCGGGTCCACTTCCCTGCCTGCTCCCCATAACCCCTTATTCCCTTATCAGTTAAGAAACTATCTATCTCTGTCTTAAATCCATTCAATGTCCCAGCTTCCACAGCTTTCTGAGGCAGTGAATTCCACAGATTTACAACCCTCTGAGAAGAAATTCCTTCTCATCTCAGTTTTAAATGGGCGGCCCCTTATTCTAAGATCATGCCCTCTAGTTCTAGTCTTCCCCTATCAGTGGATCCTCTCTGCATCCACCTTGTCAAGCCCCCTCATACTATTATACGTTTTGATAAGACCACCTCGTTCTTCTGAATTCCAATGAGTAGAGGCCCAACCTACTCAACCTTTCCTCATAAGTCAGTCCCCTCATCCCCGGAATCAACCTAGTGAACCTTCTCTGACCTGCCTCCAAAGCAAGTATATCCTTTCGTAAATATAAAAACCAAAACTGCACACAGTATTCCAAGTGTGGCCTCACCAATACCTTGTATAACTGTAGCAAGACTTCCCTGCTTTTATACTCCATCCCCTTTGCAATAAAGGCCAAAATTCCATTGGCCTTCCTGATCACTTGCTGTACCTGCATACTATCCTTTTGTGTTTCATGCACAAGTATCTCCAGGTCCCGCTGTACTGCGGCACTTTGCAATCTTAAGTTAAATAATAACTTGCTCTTTTTGATTATTTTTCTGCCAAAGTGCATAACCTCACACTTTCCAACATTATACTCCATCAGCTCCATTAGCTAACTTAGTTTCCCTGGAATAAACATGACTGAGGGGGGGTCACATACTCTTCAAAATAAGGAAAGGCACAGATGAAGTTGAAGTAAATAAATAATTTAACTTGGGACAATGAGCTCAGAACTAGAGGACAGGAATAGAAAACTCTCCAGCCTCGAGCAAAGTTAGAGAACAAAAAGCTTTCAGCTAAATATTCAGGATCATTCAGCACTTCAAAAAAGGAGCTGGATTGGTGACTTTGTTGGATTGAGAAACATTAGCAGCAGTTTCTGACAACAGACATCATATTGTCTGTTCTTCGATTTGTCCTGGCAAAAGTAGGAACTGAGATTCCCAGAATGGATGATATATCAGTTCAGGAGTGTTCCCTTTCAAAGTGAGCAGATCCAAGGCTATTTCAGACCTCTCAGGTGGACGTAAAAGATTCCATGGCACTATTTCGAAGAAGAGTTATCTCCGGTGTCCTGGCCAATATTTATCCCTTAACATCACAAACAGATTATCCAGTCATTATCACATTGCTGTTTGTGGAAGCTTGCTGTGCGCAAATTGGCTGCTGCGTTTCCGACATTACAACAGTGACTGCACTTCAAAAGTACTTCATTGGCTGTAGCGCGCTTTGGGGTGTCCTGTGTTTGTGAAAAGTGCTATAGGAATGCAAGTCTTATTGGGGATCAGTGACCTGTTAATCTCTCCTGATGCAGCTGTTCAATGGCCATTGAGGTGTGTTGGAGCAGCTTAAGCTGAATCTTTCAGATTTTCCATCTCTCCCTATGGCCTCTTTAGATATTTAGCAAAATTGCCAGAAACAATAAAAATAAACCACAGTGGAAAAGGAAACGATGCACCATACATCAAACTCCAGTTTTGTATTGAGAACTCAAAAGAAGGCCCCAAGTATGAGAGATGTAAGTGTCAGAATAACAATTGCCGCTGTTCTCCTACAAATGCTTTAGGTGCTCATACCAAATTTCTTTGTGGTATATTGATGTGGGAGTGCTAACAGAGGAATTTGGCACAAGTAAGTTAAGCTTTTCTGTGGAAATACCGTCCGTAATTTCTACCCTATAGTAATTCCACAGCAATGATGAAAAACTGTGCACAATGTACTGTCAACCCTTACTTTGTTTAAGTCACGCCGAATGCCGGGTCGGGCCGCATGCTGCTCCTTTGAAGGCCCCGATCTGCAGAGCTGGTCTCCAGTTGTCCTAATTAATCCTTGCCACTGGACCAAGACCGAGCTCTGTCAAGCCTGTGTGGTGGATGGTGTGCAAAGGTCACCACACGTTAAAAAAAATCCACGCACAGGCATCTTCCACCCTTCAACATGTAGGGCCCAAGTTTCCACACGCGCCTAGAACGGCGCAGTCCCGAACTGGACGCCCGTTTTTCGCGCCACAAAGTGCGCCTAAAAAAAATCCTCGATATTCTCCACCTCCCTGCAGTTCCTCTGGCCCTCGGCGCAGCCAGCACGAGCTGTGGGGGTGCGGAGCCAGGTCCCTGCGCTGAAAACAGTGCCGGGACCTCTGCACATGCGCGCTACAGTGGGCACGCAAGTGCAGTAGCTTCAGGCGCCGAACTGTGTGGGAGGGGCCCGAAGCACGCAGCCCCTAGCCCTGGCCGAATAGCCTCACTGGGGCTGCGTGAATAAGGCTCCTCCCACGGCCAGCTCCTGCTTCCCCCCCGCCCGACCAGACCTGACACCTGCTCCCCGCCCCCCCCCCCCCCCTCACTGCCTCCGGACCAGACCCGACACCTGCTCCCTGCCTCCAGACCCGACACCCGCTCCCCGCTCTCTTCCCCCCCCCGTCTCCGGACCAGATCCGACATCCGCTCCCTGCCTCCGGACCAGACCTGACACCCGCTTTCCGCCCACCCCCCCCCCCCGACTGGACCGACCCGCGCTCCTGTTCCCGCCTCCCCGACCTGACCCCCCCCCCCCACTGGATCTGACCTGACCTCTCTCCTCCTCTCCGTCTCCCTCTCTCTCCCCCTCCCTCTCTCTCTCTCTCTTCCCCCCCCCCCCCCCCCCGAACCGAACCTCCCTGACCCAACCCAACGCCACCTACCTGTAAATCTGGTGCTGGGGACGGGCCCTGCCCGAAGTCTCGGGCCGGCCGGTTCATCCTTCGGTCCCGAAAGGCCTGCCTGAAGCATTTTCACACAGGTAGGAAGATGGTTTATTTAATCTTTTCTTTGCTTATAAATGTTTATTCAGGTTGGATTTTTTTGTATAATATTTTTATAAGTATAAATAAGGATTTAGTATGGAATTTAATGACTTCCCTTTCTCTCCCACCTCGTTCTGGACACCTAATTTGTAACCTGCTCCTGATTTTTTAATGTGTAGAACAGGTTTTTTCAGTTCTACAAAAATCTTCACTTGCTCCATTCTACTTTAGTTTGGAGTACGTTTTCACTGTGGAAACTTTGAAATCAGGCGTCAGTGGCTGGACACGCCCCCTTTTGAAGAAAAAATTTCTGTTCCAAAGTAGAACTGTTCTACCTGACTCGAACTGCAGAAAACAAAATGTGGAGAATTGCGATTTCTAAGATAGTCCGTTCTCCACCAGTTGCTCCTAAAAATCAGGCGCAAATCATGTGGAAACTTGGGCCCGTAGTTTGGGATTTGGAATATTAGGTCCTTCATTGAAACACCTGTGAACTCATCCCTTTTTGGTGTGGAAGCAAGTTATCCTCGACTCGAGGGACTGCCAATGATGATGATGATTTTCAGACCAGGCCTGAAAATATTGTGTAAAGATGAAACTGACTGAATTTACAATTTTAATATAAAGCTTTGATCTGTGTTCATCAGAATCTTTTGCATTCCTTCTGAAGTTCTTGTAGCTTACTCATTTTGGATTTCCTAGTATGTTTAGATATGCTGCATTTTAAGTATTTCTGGCAATCTTTTATGCTTCCCTTCATTAATTGTAAGTATGCTAGTTTCTTCTGTGAAAAATCTGGTCTGCATTCAATAGCTGCCAATTCATAGCATGAGACTACATTAAATCCAGTAATGAGATTACTGCAGGTGGAGTAATTCATCTTCTATCAAGGCAGATTTCAGAACAGTGTTTGTTTCTCTGGCAGTCTTCACGTAATCTGGGTGTGGAAATTCTCATTTCCTGTCTTATTTGTTGATTTGAACCTACATCCTCCAGTTCTGTCCTAAGACTCCAGCGATGACATCTACATTATTTATGACTCTCTGTAGATCCAGGTCCGTCCTCCTTTCTGCTGTGTCACTTCCACATTGCATCTTAATTCCTGGAATGGTGTTTGTCGTTCTTCTCTAAATTTCTCCAATGCATCATTTGGAAGATAGGCTGCCCTAATTTTCCAGGAGCTTTCCAAATGTTGCCTCACTATGATCTCTGAAACATTGGATCAGTGTGCTTAAAATCAAATGGCCTTCGAGATACATTCTCTTATTCGGTTCACCTTGACAGCAGCTTCAGATTAACAAGAAACTTTGTCAATCATCAATAATTCCCCAAACTTCTCTCCCTGGCTGCTCTTTACTAATCAGGAAAGGGATTTGAAGGGTTTTGTAGAGCTTGTTCAAGCCATCAAAACTAATTGTGAGAAGAAGCTTACAGAATGGTGTATGCTTTCTGTAGAAAAATATTAAGAGCGAACACAAGTAAGTCTTCAAAAGACTTGGTCACGTAAATGTAAACAGATTATTTAACTTGTCCTGAGATTGTGAGAACCAGAGGACGTGCATATAGAATGAGCAGCTATCAAATGAGAATAAGTATTGGAAAAAATTCCCTCCATGCAATAACCCGAGCAACATGTGGAGTACACTCAGCAAAACAATTAAAGGAACTGGACAGTTAATTGGCTGAAGAAGATGACTGAAGGTTACATATAAACATACGTGTCTTTAGTCCTGTTCAAACCACGGGGATGTCCTCTGCAAAATACAACTGGTCACTATTGGATAATACAGATTGTAATGTTAGATCGATATCCTTTCATTTTCATGTAAATACTTTGGTCAGATATATTTCTGTATTTTATCTGTAGGTTGTAGAAGTTTTACCTTTTTGGTATTCATCTCGCAAGTCGAGTAAACATTGGATTTGGACTTGTCGAACATGGTTACTGGCACATCACACGGTGTCTAGCATCGATCCTTAAAACTTGAGATGACAGCTACTGGAAGGTGTTATTTTGAGGCTGGGTGTGCAGCCCATGTATCCGGGGTTTGGTGCATGCCTTACTTGGGTTGCAGAGGGGCCACTCATTGCAGTTGTGGCTGTGCAGCTTCAAGTGGTGGAATGACCACTTGGTGACGTATGGTGTGTGACCATGCTGTGGTCAGGCAATATACTCTCACATTTTGCAATGTTGTATAGCTCATCGTTGTAGTCACGAAGAGTAGCTAGTGCATGCTGAATGCCAGAGATGGCTCATTGCCGCACCCATCAGTTATCTGATGACCAGATAATGACTATACTCCTTTGGCAGAAGTTCACGAGCTCTCTTGGGGGAAAGTTGTTCCCATTATTAAGATTGTAATCAGTCAGTCCTCTCTAGCAGGCATGGCAATGCATACTCTCACTACTCTGGGGATGCTGTTGATGAATGACTAACCAGATTGGCTCATTAATGGGGCCTGGAAGGATAAATCTGCCTGAGGGCAAATTCCCACTAACCTCCAAATAATTCACCAAACTAGTGCCACAGAGGCAGGGTGGTCATAGCTTGGCAACATTAAGTTTACAAGTACTTTGTGCTTAATTTTAGCTGATTAAACCTATTTGCATGTCTGGGGTCCCGAAGCCATAGCTCTTGCAAATCTGCATCCAAGCTGTCTGTACTAAAGATATGTGGCATGTGTCCCGAAGGCTCACTCCATATCGGACAAACAGAATGTCTATTTGTGTGGACTTTAAGCAGTTCGGTTCAGAGATAAGAGAGTGCGGTGATGCATTTTGGCTGTCGGGACACAATATTGAGCAAATAAATAATTTGGGATAGGCAAATAAATAATTTGGGATACTTCTGTGATACTAGAGATCATGCAGAGCCTTATTGGAAGGATTGTGCTGGGGTCTGTTTGAATCATGGAATGATGCAGCACAGAAGGAGGCCATTCGCCCCATTGCGACCCAGTGAGTCCATTTCCTCATAACCTTGGAAATTTTTCCCCGTCAAGTATTTATCCAATTCCCTCTTGAAAGTTACTGTTTAATCTTCTTCCACAACCCCTTTCGGCAGTACATTCCAAATCACAATAATTTGCTACGTTTTTAAGAAAAACTCCTCATCTGGCCTCTGGTTCTTTGACTAATCACCTTCGATCTGTGTCCACTGGTTTACGACCCTCCTACCACTGGAAACTTTCTTCTTAATTACTTGATCAAAGCCCTTCATGATAGAAAGACAGGCTGCAACTGACTGTACTGGGGTCTGAATGAAGGGCAGACTGTTTTAATTCCATACTTTTACATTCAGATTTGTTCGGTGTTCAGAATGATGTGATGCAGTGTTGTGGAAAAATTGACTGAATATTAAGCTGGAAGTTTCATTATTGCCATTGCAACTCCTGTCTTGTACCAAATTGTCCAATTACATTTTGAAGTAGTTTTTGTTTTGAGATTGCCACAGGACTTCAGGAAAGTACAACAGATGTATCACAATGTGGGCGTTGGATGTTAATTACTTTATTCAAAATTAATGGACATGATTTTGTTTGTTCAGAAGAGGGAGAAACAGAGGAGGAGACTCAGTTGTGACCACCAAGCTCTGCACTGACCACCATCATAAATGGAGCATTGAAAGTGCTCCTTTCATCAGAAGGAAGCCTTGGACTCAAGTCCATTCCCAGACATCAGGGTGACACATTATGGAGGATAACTTCTAAACCTGTTGAATCTCTCAGAAATGTAGTTTTCATTATAGAGCCATAGAAATTTACAGCATGGAAGGAGGCCATTCAACCCATTGTGTCTGTGCCGGCCAACGAAGAGCTATCCAGCCTAATCCCATTTTCTAGCTCTTGGTCTGTATCCCTGTAAGTTACGGCAATTCAAGTGCACATCCAAGTACTTTTGAAATGTGGTGAGGGTTTCTGCCTCCATTACCCTTTCAGGCAGTGAGTTCCAGACCCCCACCACCCTCTGGGTGAATAAAGTTCTCCTCAAATCCCCTCTCATCCTTCTACCAATTATTTTAAATCTATGCACCCTGGTTATTGACTCCTCTGCTGAGGGAAATAGGCCCTTATATCCACTCTATCTAGGCCCCTTATAATTTGATACACGTCAAAACAAGTTTCTCTTTCCCAAAGAAAAAAACCCCAGTCTATCCAATTTTTCCTCATAGCTAAAATTTTCCAGTCCTGGCAACATCCTTGTAAATCTCCTCTGCATCCTCTCTAGGGCAATCACATCTTTCCTGCAGTGTTATGACCAGAACTGTGTGCAGGACTTGAGCTGTGGCCCAACTAGTGTTTTATAAAGTTCAAGCATAACCTCCCTACTCTTATATTCTATGCCTCTGCTAATAAAGGCAAATATCCTGTACGGTTTCTTAACCACCTTATCAACCTGGCCTGCTACCTTCAGGGATCTGTGGACATGCACTCTGAGGTCCCTCTGTTCTTCTACACTTCTCAGTATCCTACCATTTATTGTGTATTCCCTTGCCTTGTTAGCCCTCCCCAAATGCATTACCCCTCACTTCTCCAGATTAAATTCCATTTGCCACTGTTCTGCCCACCTGACCATTGATACTTCCTGCAGTCTATAGCTTTCTTCCTCACTATCAATCACATGGGCAATTTTATATA
Organism: Pristiophorus japonicus; assembly: GCF_044704955.1. Lineage (NCBI taxonomy): Eukaryota > Metazoa > Chordata > Chondrichthyes > Pristiophoridae > Pristiophorus > Pristiophorus japonicus. The sequence goes on from NC_091987.1 coordinate 165,545,899, forward strand.
ATCTGCAAACTTCTTAATTACTTTGAAGTACGCTTGAGGATTGGGAAAGTTTCAGAAACTAGCAAAGGGTGACCAAAAAATTGATAAACAGGGAGAAAATAGAATTTGAGAGTAAACATGGAAGAAATATAAAAACAGATTGTAAGAGCTTCTACAAGTATGTAAAAAGGAAGAGTAGCGAAAGTAAACATTAGTCCCTTAGAGATTGAGGCAGGAGAAATTGAGGAATAAGGAAATGGCAGAACCGTTAAACAAATATTTTGTATCTGTTTTCACAGTAGAAGACGCAAAAAGCATACCTAAAATGGTGGGGATCCAAGGGTCTAATGAGGGTGAGGAACTAAATGTAATTAATATAAGTAGAGAAGAAGTGCTAGAGAAACAAATGGGACTAAAAGCCGACAAATCCCCAGGACCCGACGGCCTACATGCTAGCATTCTAAAAGAGATGGCTGCATAATGGATGCATTGGTTTTGATCTTTCAAGATTGCCTAGATTCTAGAAGGGTCCCAGCAGATTGGAAGGTAGCAAATGTAACACCGCTATTCAAGAAAGGAGGGAGAGAGAAAACGGGAACGACAGGCCAGTTAGCCTGACATCAGTCATTGGGAAATTGCTGTAATCCATTGTTTAGGAAGTAGTATCCGGGCACTTAGATGATAATCACATGATTAGGCAGAGTCACCGTGGTTTTATGAAAGGGAAATCGTGTTTGACAAATTTATTAGTTTTTTGAGGATGTAACTAGCAGGGGAGATAAAGGGGAACCAGTGAATGTATATTTGGATTTCTAAAAGGCGTTCGATAAGGTGCAACATTAAAAATTTACACAAGATAAGGGCTTGGAGGTAATGTATTAGCATGGATAGAGGATTGGTTAACAGACAGAAAACAAAGTAGGGATAAACTGGTCTTTTTCAGGTTGATAGGCTGTAACTCGTGGGGTATCGCAAGGATCAGTGCTGAGACCTCAGCTATTTATAATCTATATAATGACCTAGATGAAGGGACCGAGTCTAATGTATCCAAATTTGCTGCTGATATAAAGCTTGGTGGGACAGTAAGCTGTGAGGAGAACATGTCTGCAAAGGGGTATAGATAGACTAAATGGGCCCAAGTTTCCACATGATTTGCGCCTGATTTTTAGGAGCAACTGGTGGAGAACGGACTATCTTAGAAATCGCAATTCTCCACATTTTTTTTTCTGCAGTTCTAGTCAGGTAGAACAGTTCTACTTTGGAACAGAATTTTTTCTTCAAAAGGGGGCGTGTCCGGCCACTGACGCCTGATTTCAAAGTTTCCACAGTGAAAACGTACTCCAAACTAAAGTAGAATGGAGCAAGTGAAGATTTTTGTAGAACTGAAAAAACCTGTTCTACACATTAAAAAATCAGGCGCAGGTAACAAATTAGGCGTCCAGAACGAGGTGGGGGGGAAGGGAAGTCATTAAATTCTATAATAAATCCTTATTTATACTTATACAAATATTATACAAATAAATCCAACCTGAATAAACATTTATAAGCAAAGAAAAGATTAAATAAACCATCTTCCTACCTGTGTGAAAGTGCTTCAGCCAGGGAGAATTCTGCAGCCGTTCGTGCCGCTGAGCGGGAGGGGAGGGGAGGGGAGAGGAAGAGGAGAAAGCGGTTTGTTGCCGTGGAGGGGAGGGAGGGGAAGGAGACAGCGGCTTGTTGCCGTGGAGGGGAGGGAGGAGAAGGAGACAGCGGCTTGTTGCTGTGGAGAGAGGGGAGGGAGGTGAAGGAGACAGCGGCTTGTTGCCACGCAGGGGAGGGGAGGGGAGGGAGAGGAAGGAGACAGCGGCTTGTTGCCGCGCAGGAGAGGGAGGGGAAGGAGACAGCGGCTTGTTGCCGTGGAGGGAGGGGAGGGAGGGGAAGGAGACAGCGGCTTGTTGCCGTGGAGGGAGGGGAAGGAGAGAGCCGTTTGTTGCCGCGGAGGGGAGGGAGGGGAAGGAGACAGTGAGAAGGGTAGCCTCAGTGCTGATGGCAATGTGATTTTATTAAAAAATGTTCAAAAATTAAACAGCTACAAAGAACTACAAAAATGGCCGAGTGCCAATGTTTTTTTTCACACTGAGCATGCGCGAACGCTCCAACGCGCATGCGCAGCGTTGCCGGCAGGAAAAAAACTAATTTAAATAGTACCCGCCCCCTCCCACTTACAAAATCGCCACGAGTGTAGGCTCCGCCCCCTGGGCACCACGCCAAACAGACAAGGAGCTGCAAAGCGCTCGAGAATAGCGCGTTTTTTTTCTGGCGCTGTTTTAGGCGCGAAAAACAGGCGCCCAGCTCGGAGGGGCGCCCGTTTTTTATCCTGTGGAAACTTGGGCCCCAAGAGTGGGCAGTCAGGTGGCAGATGGAGTATAATGTTGGGAAATGTGAACTTATTCACTTTGGTAGGAAGAATAGAAAAACAGAATTTTTTAAATGGTGAGAAATTTTTTAATGTTAAGAGATTTGGGGGTCCTTGTGCAAGATACACAGAAAACTGGCATACAGGTACAGCAAGCAATAAGGAAGGCAAATGGCATGTTGTCCTTTATTGCAAGGGGGTTGGAGTACAAGAGTAAGGAAGTCTTGGTACAATTGTACAGGGTCTGGAGTATTATGCACAGTTTTGGTCTCCTTATCGAAGGAAGGATATACTTGCCTTGGAGTCGGTGCAACAGAAGTTCACTCGATTGATTCCTGGGATGAGAGGGCTATCTTATGATGAGAGATTGTGTAGAATGGGCCTATACCCTTGAGTTTAGAAGAATGAGAGGTGATCTCATTGAAACATACAAAATTCTGAAGGGGATTGACAGGGTAGATGCTGAGAGGCACAGTCTCCGGATAAGGGGAAGGCATTTAAGACCGAGATGAGGAGGAATTTCTTCACTCAGTGGGTGATGAATCTTTGGAATTCTCCTCCCCAGAGGGCTGTGGATGCTGAGTCTCTGAATATATTCAAAGCTGAGATAAATAGATTTTTTTAGAGTCTAGAGGAATCAAGGGATTAGGGAGATCGGGCAGGAAAGTGTTGAGGTCTGTGATTAGCCATGATCTTATTGAATAGCTGAGCAGGCTTGAGGGGCTGTATGGCCTACTCCTGCTCCTATTTCTTATGTTCTTATGTTTTAAGTCTAAATCATTGATGTATACCACAAAAAGCAAAAACATTTTTGCTTTACTGTTCATTGAGATACAGTTGCGCTCCATGAAACATTTCAGATTGAATACTCCTGGCTATAGTAACCCAGCAATGTGATTTCTGTGGTTGAAGTGCTCATTTTATCTAGTTTCCCAAACAACATCAAAAGGAGAAGCAAGAACTGATGTAACTGTCTCGTTTTATCTTGGGTGGTGCCATACTTGATGCAAATTGAATTATCTTCAAAGCAGGCAGTAGGTGTGGTTTCTGTAATGAAAGGGAAGCGTTGGCAATACCATCTCATTTATATGAATACAGTTACTCGGCAACTGGTAGCTTAGAAACCTTAAAAACACGATTGAAATAAAAGAAGTGCTTGTTTACAGTTTGAAATAAGATCATTGTGCACACATAATGATCACTTAAAGTAACTACCCTGACTCTGGGTGTTTGCCAGTTAGAGCTCTGTAAAGCGTACGTGCTAGTCTGCGAAACCTGGAGAAGTTGATGTGCAGCTTTGGAATAGCTGGCAAAAAGCAATGTACAATTGGAAAGCAGCACTGAATAAAGGCCAGTGAACAATGCCATTGCTTCAAGGCAATTAAATAAGTTAAATTCCATTTTATTACCTTCAATTTCAGGATTTTATTGGTATTCTGGAATCACATTTTGCAATTCAGATTGGTTTACTGTGAAATCTGAATCTCAAAAGCATGACATATGATGTATGACCAGCAGTAGTCACAGTGGGAGTGCAGTGGGTTGTGAACTTGTCCTGAAGCGATGCACAATATTCTTTGTTAGTTGTATTTTATGGGGAAAAAAGTATAATTTTGGAGGGGCAAATTTGGACTATTTGAAGGGGGTGTGGGGGGGTGGGGGCGGGCGAGGAGGTGGTTGGTGGGTGAGTAAGCATTGACTATCTAAAAATTTATTTCCATGCAGGAGGGGGAGCTGTGTACAGGAAATTGTGATTTTGGCCACTTTTTTGGTGCATTTCTTGCCTTTTGAACTATGATGTGATTCAGCATTTGAAGTCAAAAATAATATATTGCTGCCTCTGTACACTGGAGGCAGAAACTCTTAGAATAACAAGAGTTGCTACCTCCAGCACACGGAGCTGGCAATATGGTCAGTGATTGGAACGGTGTGGAGAAGTCGGATTTGTCTGGTGAATTAGCCACTGAGCTTAGGAAGGACTGTTGGGAGGGTTAGCGGAAGGAGTTAGAAATCCATCGATTGTGGGCCTGAAGTGCAGATGGGATTCAAACTATTATCCATTAAGCAGATGTGTGGCAACTGTGCATGGATCCCAACAGAGAAGAACCCTCCCTCGATCCCTTTCATGCCACACTATCTCCCTCTGCTGAGCGATCCTTGAGAGGTGGAGAGTCGAGGGTGGGGAGCCAGAATTTGATAAATAATAGCATGTGAACGACGCCCGCTGTTGTGCAAATGGGCCAGCAACCTCTGGCGAGAAAGATATACCTGGCAAATTGCAAATCGCCACAAGTTGCTGGCTCATTGTGCCGCTCCACCGTTGGCTTAATGAAAACGGCATCTTGCCCTTAACCGACCTGAGTTTCATGAAGTTGCTGCTTTTGTACATTAATAGCCCATTATACTCGCTGCAGAAAGTTAAGCATAGTAATTAAGTGTAAGTACCCTTTTAACGATATGTTAATTATTACTGACAACCAAATAACCCCTCTGGCCCATAAAGTGAACAATTGAGAGTTTGGAGTCTCATTGAATTGTTGGAGATTCTAAAAATGTAAAATTTTAAAATTTGCAAAATTCTTACTTTTCTGTTTTTTTTTCTCAATCCAATCTTCTTTCTCTTTCTGTACCTGATTTGACTAATTCAGAAAATGCTGGAAACACTCAGGTCAGGCAGCATTCTGTGGAGTGAAACAGAGTTAAGATTTCAGGTCGAGAACTGGAAAACGTTAACTTTAATTTCAGGCTTTGAACATCTGAGGTGTTGTACTTTTGACTCCAATTCACCCTCCTGCTCATTCCTTTGTCTATTTCTCAATCCTTAAATCTCATTAAAGAGCTACACTGTTGGTCTCATCCTTCAAGGTCCCTGTTGCCCTCGTTATAAGCTCACACTTCCAGCAACTTTGTGGACACATTTTTTTGAGCTGTTGGCTACAGGGAAGTCCTTCGAACTGGCTACGCTGCAAGATGCCCCACTACAACACACTCTGGGCCAATGTTCAGTTTAACACCCACTTATTAGCTGAGCCACTGTTTCTTAGCTACTCCTTTCCTTTTGTCTATTGTGTTGACTATTATCACATCCTCCATTGTCTCACTCATATTTCTGAGTCCACCAGAACACACAGCTTGGAGGGGGCTGAACAGGGAAATAAACGATCAGTTTTCAGCCATTGCTGGCTGCCAGTAAGTGCACAAGCGCAGCCCAAAGATAACTGCTTCTGATTTTACCCTGCTCTTGATTGCCACTGATATCAGTTGACAGTAATAAAGAAAGACTTGCATTGATATAGCGCCTTTCAAGGCCACCGGACGTCTCAAAGCGCTTTACAACCAATGAAGTATGATTGGAGTGCAGTCACTGTTGTAATGTGGGAAACGCGGCAGCCAATTTGCACACAGCAAGCTCCCACAAGCAGCAATGTGATAATGACCAGATAATCTGTTTTTGTTATGTTGATTGAGGGATAAATATTGGCCAGGACACTGGGGATAACTCCCCTGCTCTTCTTTGAAATAGTGCCATGAGATCTTTTACGTCCACATGAGAGGGCAGACGGGGCCTCGGTTTAACGTCTCATCTGAAAGACGGCAACTCCGACAGTGTAGTAATCTCTCAGCAATGCACTGGAGTGTCAGCCTAGATTTACGTGTTCAAGTTCCTGGAGTGGGACTTGAACCCACTCCAGGACTCTGAGGTGAGTGTGCTACCCCCCCTGAGCCACAGTTGACACCTCGGTATTGCTGAAGAGGTTGCCAGTTCAGTGATGATTGAACCTATGCTCCCAACATTTGAATTAATTTGGACACCTTTTAAGCTGAACGTTTCTTCCTCAATATAGCCAATCTTTCTCTTTAACCCTTTTCATTGTCGAATGAGCGGAGTTGTTTGCTGTGGACTCCGAAGTTAATCATTTCTTTTTGAGAGAACATTGAGTGCCCAGCATTACCTGATTAAGACCTGTAATTGACCTTGTATTTTTGTAAGTCAAGGGTAGAATTTGGAATGCCTCGTGCAAGCTACCGTGGCGAAGGTGGAACAAAGAGGTCTTCTGCGTGAAACTGTTGATCTGGGACCTCATTGCTGTTTGTGGTACTTGTGTCCAAATTGGCTGCATTGTGCGGTGGAATGTGCCATATCCATATTAAAGGAACCCGGTGTTCAGGCAGAGTGGACTCATTGCTAAAGGCGGTTACCTTGACTGGTTTTCAAAATCTACACAGCCTCGTTCCATGTGTATGTGAACTTGTTTTTTTCAAAAGGGAAATTAACAGAAATCTCCCTTTCCCTTCACTAATTCATGCAAGTCCCAGAATGCTCCATCTGCTGTTTCAGGTGGACAAAAAAGATCCCATGGCTATGTTCAAAAAAGAGCAGTGGAGTTCTCTATGTTCTGGATATTAATCCCCCCATCAACACCTTAAACCAGATTATCGGTCATTTACCTCATTGCTGTTTGTGGTACTTGTGTCCAAATTGGCTGCATTGTGCCATATCCATATTGAAGGAACCCGGTGTACAGGCAGAGTGGACTCATTGCTAAAGGCTGTTCGTACTGAGCCTGCTAATGGCGAGCGGTGAGAAACATGGCATTTATAGCGCGCCCCCAGTGGGGGGGGCGGGGGTTGTACAGTCGGTGACTCCCATTCACCAGCAGCTCCTAACATAACTTTTCTTGCTCTGCCTGAGCTTGCCCGATGAAGCATAGTACTCGCCTCTGTGCATGTGCCATGTTAGCACACGCGTGGCAATTTAAATGTTGAAAACGCCACCACGTTTGGGACTGCGCTGCAAATAGGGGTGGAAGAGGCTCACAAAGTGGGCAGTATGCAACTGTAGTAACGCTCAGTTAACATGCACATACACTCTTCATTTAAAACAGCATACAGCCTCTCTGTTAAATAAAAAGTCAAGTTTTACCTGAAAAGATTTTAAAATTTGAATTCCGGTGTCTTCAAATAATTTTGCAAACTTTTGAACAGAAACTGCTAGAAACTAGACAAATAATCAATCAGCACATCTGACTAGATGACAATGATGCATCCTGGGGTTATAGGTATACTGCTCATCGGGTCATAGCTCTGGGCAAAAATAGCACGTTCAAACCCAGCTTTTTAGGAGAGGCAGGGGCTTTCAAATAAAAACTTTATTGGAGGCATTAAAAGACAACACAATTCAGTGGCTAAATGTAAACGTGTTGTGAACAGTTCTTTTTTGGGGGAAATTTGGAATTCTGTTAAAATCATTGTTGTGATGAAGGGAAGAATTGCCAATTAACCTTTTTTTTTCACAAAGCATTTAGCAGTTCATGGGAACGGTGCTGCCAGATTGTGCAATCAGTGACAGGTTTACACAGACAAAGCCCGTTATACATGTGGACATAGACATTTGTAATGGGGAGACGTTAACGCAAGAAGTATGACAAAAATGTGACAACTGGCATTCATGTTATGAAGATAAGCGCAGAAACACCGATGTATGATTTTTGATGTAGCTAAAATCAAATAGTATATTGAAATAAGGACAGAATATATAACTAAAATGGGGCTGAATTATGTCTGCGTGCCCTGGTCCTCAGAGAATCATCGAATAGTACCGTGCAGAAGGAGGCCATTCAGTCCATCAAGTCTGTGCCTCAGCTACCTACACCTGCTTCACTGTGAGACTACAGATTGGTCTTGATTCCCTATGTGTAACACCATAGTGTTATATATGTAAACTTGTATTTATTCTGTACAGCCACCAGAGGGCTCATCTCCTGGAGTCCCAAGTGATCCCATAATCCTTTGGGAGCACAGGTATTTAAGGAGGCTTCACAGGTTGGAGAGGCACTCTGGAGACCTGCAATAAAAGACTACGGTCACACTTTACTTTGAGCTCCGTGTTCAGTCTGACTTTCTCCATACACAACACATCGGATATCAAATAATCTAATGGAAGACTTCCATCTTGTATGCAATTTGTGTGTTGCGCTTCCTGTTGTCGGTATTGCTACACACACTTCACTGACTCAAAATAAAACAACTGCAATCCAGAATTGAAGAGGGAGGGAATGTTTGAATCAAAACCAAGGAAAGCAGCTAGAAAATTGCCTGTGAGAAACTACAGTGAACGTCTGGAAACAGCAAATTGTGAATGACCAATCAGGAGAGACCAATCAGGAGAAACCTACCAGTAAATAAAAAGAAAGCAAAGGTGAACCAATCAAATCACTCAATGCTTTTGGAAACAAAATCATTGGTAGTTTTCTGAAATTGCTCATGTCCAAAACAAAGTAACATAAAATAGCATTTATTTTTACCAATAATAAAATGTACCCATTTAATTGTCGTGGGATCAATATCCTCGCGGGGAAGTTTGCTAGTGCTGTTGGGGAGGGTTGAAACTAAGTTTTTGGAGATGGGCACCAGGATGCAGCATTAGAAAGAAGAAACATGGTACACAAAGGAATGGGAGAGATATATAGCACTAGAGTAAGAAATACTACGGTATTCGGTGGGGGTCAGACTAAGAGAAATACAAGGAGGTCTAAGACAGGTTTATAGTGCATGTGTATAAATGCACGAAGTGTGATAAATAAGGTTGGTGAGCTGCAGGCGCAAATAGCCACAGGGGAATTTGATGTTGCGACAATGGAGACCTGGCTTAAAGGGCAGGATTGGGTACGAAATATTTCTGGATATAAGATGTTCAGGAAAGATAGGGAAGCAAGGAAGGCAGGTGGGTGGCAATATTGATTAAGAAAGGGTCAAGGACAGAATCTATTTGGTTAGAGTTGAGAAACAATAGAGCTGCCATTATACTACGAGGTATATTCTATAGGCCATTAACTAGTGGGAAGGATATAGAGGAGCAAATTTGCAGGGTAATTAGAAGTGTAAGAACCAAAGAGTACTGATAATGGGAGACCCCAATTATGACTTGTTTATATAGCACCTTTACCATGTGAAGCGTCTCGGGACGTTTTACTAAGTGTTGCGAAACAAAACAGATAAATTTGACACCGAGCCGCTAGAAGAAATTAAGGCAGATGACCAAAAGCTTGTTTAGAGGGAGGGTTTTAAGAAGTCTCTTAAAGGAGGATAGAGAGGTGGAGAGGTTTAGGGAGGGAGTTCCAGAGCTTAGGGTCCAAACAGCTGAAGGCATGGCCACCAATGATTGAGCAGTTACAATGAGGGATGTTCAAGAGGCCAGAATTTGAGGAGCGCAGAGATCTTGTGGGATTGAGGCTGAAAAAGATTGGAGATGGCGAGGGGCAAGGACATGGAGTGATTTGTAAACAAGGATGAGAATTTTGAACTTGAGGTGTTGTTTAACTAGGTGCCAGTGTAGGTCAGAAAGCGCAGGGGTGATGGGTGTTCGTGACTTGGTGCGAGTTAGTACACGGGCTGCTGAGTTTTGGATGACCTCAAGTTTATGTCATGCAGAATGTGGGAGGCCAGCCAGGAATGTTGGAGTAGTCAAGTCTAGAGGTAACAAAGGCATGAATGAGGGTTTCAGCAGCAAAAGAGCTGAGGCAGGAGTGGAGGCGGGCTATGTTACGGAGGTGGAAAAAGGTGGTTTTAGTTATGTCACGGATATGTGGCTGGAAACTCATTTCAGGGTCAAATATGACGCCTCAGACAGATGCTAGGGAGAGGGATGGAGTCAGTGGTTAGTGAATGCAGTTTGTGGCAGGGCCAAAGATAATTGCTTTGGTCTTCCCAATATTTAATTGGAGAACAGTTTTGCTCATCCAATACTGGATGTCGGACAAGCAATCTGACAGTTTAGATACCAAGCAGGGCTCGAGAGAAGTGGTGGCGAGGTAGAGCTTGGTGTCATCAGTGTACCTGAAGAAATTGACTCCTGTTTTCAGATATCTCCAAGGGGCAGCATATAGATGAGAAGTAAGAGGGGGGCCCCAAGGACAGATCCTTGGGGGGAGACACCAGAGGTAACGATGCGGGAGTGGGAAGCGAAGCCATTGCAGGTGATATTCTGGCTACGATTAGATAAGAATGGAAGCAGGCGAGTGCAGTCCCACCTAGCTGGACGGTGATGGAGAGATGTTGGAGGAGGATGGAGTGGTCAACTGTGTCAATGGCTGCAGACTGGTCCAGGAGGACGAGGAGGGATAGTTTACCTTTGTCACACTCACAAAGGATATAATTTGTGACTGGATGGAGAGCCGTTTCGGTACTGTGGCAGGGCCAAAAATCAAATTGAAGGGATTCAAACATTGAATTCAGGGAAAGATGGTCACGGATTTGGGAGATGACATGTTCAAGTACTTTCAACAGGAAAGGGAGGTTGGAGATGGGGCAACAGCTAGCAAGAAAAGTGGGGTCAAGGGTTGGTTTTTTGAGGAGAGGGGTGATCACAGCAGATTTGAAGGAAAGGGGAACAGCACCTGAGGAGAGAGAACCGGAAACAATGTTGGTTCACATGGGAGCCAAAAAAGGAAGTTGGGTGGTCAGCAGTTCAGTGGGAATAAGGTTAAAAGAGCAGGAAATGAGTCTCATGGATAGGATGAGCTTGGAGAGATGAAGTGGGAAAATCCAAGAAACGAGAGAAAGAAATGAGTTTAGGGCTGGGGCAGATGGGAACCTCAGATGAAGTTTGGCCCTGTGGGCTCGGGGAAGGAAGGGAACTGATTGGTCTCAATCTTTGAGACAATGAAGTCCATGAGCTCCTCACACTTGTTGGAAGTGAGTGCAGTGGAGAATAGTAGCCGGTGGTTATTTTTGCATTCCAGAATGATCCTTGAATAGTGAGCAGTTTTTGCAGACGAGTAGGACCCGATAATGTTTTGTGTGTTCGAGCCAGATCAGGCGATGAATGGCTAAACCAGTTGTCTGCTACATCCGTTCAAGTCTTTTGAGCTTTTGACTTCAGAGAGCGAAGATGAGGGCTATACCAAGGGCAGGAATGGTCAGCGGAAGAGAGTAATCTTTTTAATAGGGATCAGGGCATCAAAGATGGTGGTGAGGGTGTAGTTGAGCAGATCGGTGGCTGCAGAAATGTCATTGTTCAGAGGGCCAAAGGCTGGACAGTTTTGAGCTGATAAGTGCAATTGTAAGAGAGTTTGGAGAGTTTTTTTTCCAGGGGCGATGCAGAAGGAAGTAGGTTTGGATTGGGGAAGGAGGTTGTGGGTTGAGGGCGATACAAGGAAATGGTCCGAGATGGCTTTATCTTTAATTGATATGGTTGGAATAGCAAAAAGTTATTCTAATATTGGGCTCAATTTTCCCCAATTATCTGTGCCGGTTTTTTGGAGTAAATTAAAATCTCCAAGTTTCCCCAAAGTTTCTGCGTCAGTATAATTCACTAAGGTTAGTTTTTTTTAGGCTACGATTTTTTTAACTTCATTGGGGGCGTCATCTGCCACCCCTGCCAATTCTGGCTATTTATGCAAGTTTGGCCAACGGCGATTTTTAGATGGCGTATGTGTCCGCTCTGAAAAACCTTCTGGGCAGGTAACAAAATCAGCACAGCGAAGAGAATTGCATAGACGATCCAGTCACACGGCAGGGAGAGAGTGGGCAATTATAACCTCTTACTTACCCGTTCTGTAGTACTGTAACAATCTCCTTTTTGTCTTTAATCTTGAATTAACTTTATTCTGGGGCTTTTGGTCTGGCCTGTCCATTCTTTTCGGCCTGGGCTAGGACTGGTACCGGCGCAAACAAGGGAGACTCAAGGATTCCTTGCGGAGGTGGGGATGGAAGCATGCCTTCTCCTTCTGGATGACAGAAGTTCTGGTAGGTATTTAAAAAAAATTACCGTGGCCTCTTTCCAGTCAGCATCGTGGCTCTGCCCGTGTTAAGGGCAGTACCGGCTCCGGGGGAGGCGGGGGGGGGGGGGGGGGGAGTCCTTTCGGCCCGGGCTAGGAGCGGCAATGGCGGCGGGGGGGGGGCTTTCTAATTCAGTTTAATTTTGGCACAAAGACTAATATTTTCATGTTGGTAAGCTGCAATGTGCTTGTGCAGGTTGCTGTGAGCTGGCCAGAATGTATATTTCACTTTCCAGCCTCAGCCCTGCAGTGTGTCCCTCATTACCCTGGGAACCCGATCTTTTTGGCGCACATCTTAAGCTCCACCCACAGAGCTTAAGGACAATGTGCGCCGGGCCGCATTCACAAGTTAAAACCGGGAAACTTTCAACTTTTTTGTGGGGGGCGTGGTCGGGCCCCCAAAAAACGGGCGTAACTCTTCAAATACGCTAAAAAATGGCATTGGGGAAAATTGAGCCCGTAGACTGGGATAGTAATACTGTCAAGGGCAGAGAGGGGGGGAAGAATTTCTGAAGTGTGTTCAGGAGAACTTTCTTGATCAACCCAAAGAGGAAGGAGGCATTTCTGGTTCTGGGGAATGAGATGGATCAAGTGGAGCAACTGCCAATAGGTGAACATTTCAGGAACAGTGATCACAGTATCATAAGGTTTAGACTAGCTATGGAAAATGACAGGGAGCAATCTTGAGTAAAAATACTTAATTGGAGGAGAGCCAATTTTATTGGGTTGAGAGTGGATCTGGCCCGGGTAAATTGGAATACAAGATTGGCAGGCAAAACTGATCGAATGTAGTGCTGCCTTTAAAGAGATGGTTTGGATACAGTCGTGGTCCATTCCCACGAGGGGGAAAGGTTGGACAACCAAAGACAGAACTCCCTGGATAACGAATGATCGAGATTAAGCTGAAGCAGAAAAAAGGGGCGTATGGCAGATGTCCGGTTTAGAGTACAATTGAGAACTCGGCTGAATATAGAATTCAGAGGGGAAGTGAAAAAGGAAATAAGGGGCAAAGAGAGAATAGATTGGCAGCAAACATAAAAGGGAATCCAAAAGTCTTCTATAGGCATATAAATAGTAAATGGGAAGTAAGAGGAGGGGTGGGGCAGAGGGCATGGCTGAGGTACTAAATGAGTACTTGGCATCTGTCTTTACCAAGGAAGAAGATGCTGCCAAAGTCATAGTGAAAGAGGAGACAGTTCAGATATTGGATGGGATAAAAATTGATGTGGAAGAGGTACTAGAAAGGCTGGCTGTAAGTAGATCAGTCACCAGGACCGGATGGGATGCATCTGAGGATGCTGAGGGAAGTAAAGGTGGAAATTGTGGAGGTACTGGCCATAACCTTCCAATCCTCTTTGGATAAGGGGCTGGTGCCAGAGGACTGGAGAATTGCAAATGTTACACACTTGTTCAAAAAAGGGTGTAAGAGTAAACCCAGCAACTTCAGGCCAGTCAGTGGCGGAGCAGGCTCGAGGGGCTAGATGGCCTACTCCTGTTCCAAATTCTTATGTCAGTTTAACCTCTGTAATGGGGAAGCTTTTAGAAACGATAATCAGAGACAAAAGTAACAGTCACTTGGACAAGTGTGGATTAATTAAGGAAAGCCAGCACTGATTTATTGAAGGCAAATCGTGTTTAACTAACTTGATTGAGTTTTGTTGATGAGGGCAATGCGGTTGATATGGTGTACATGGACTTCCAAAAGGCCTTTGATAATGTGCCACATAATAGGTTTGCCAGCAAAGTTGAAACCCATGGAATAAATGGGACAGTGACAGCAGGGATACAAAATTGGCTCAGTGTCAGGAAACAGAATAGTGGTGAGCGGTTGTTTTTCAGACTGGAGGAAAGTGTTCGACCCAGGGGTCGATACTAGGCCCACTGCTTTTCTTGATAAATATTAACGACTTGGACTTAGGAGTACAGAACACAATTTCAAAATTTGCAGATGACCCGAAACTTGGAAGTATAGTGAACATTGAGGATAGTGATAGACTTCAAGAAGACAGACAGGCTGGTGGAATGGGCGGATGAAATTTAATGCAGTATGATACACATCTTGGTGGGAAGAACGAGGAGAGGCAATATAAACTAAAGGGTATAATTCTTAAGTGGGTGCAGGAACAGCGACCTGGGGGTATATGTGCACAAATTGTTGACGGTGGCAGGGCAGGTTGAGAAAGTGGTTTAAAAAAAAACATACGGAATGCTGGGCTTCACGAATAGAGGTACAGAATAAAAAAGCAAGGAATATATGAACCTTTATAAAACACTGGTTCGGCCTGAACTGGAGTATTGTGTCCAATTCTGGGCATCACACTTTGGGAAGGATGTGAAGGCCTTAGAGAATGGTTCCAGGGATGAGGGACTTCAGTTACATGAATAGACTGGAGAAGCTGGGGTTGTTCTCCTTGGAGCAGAGGAGATTTGATAGAGGTGTTCAAAATCACGAGGGGTTGGACAGAGTAGATAGAGAAAAACTGTTCCCATTGGTGGAAGGGTCGAGAACCAGAGGACACAGATTTAAGGTGATTGGCAAAAGAACCAAAGGCGACATGAGGAAAAACTTTTTTACGCAGCGAGTGGTTAGGATCTGGAATGCGCTGCCTGAGGGCGATGGAGGCAGATTTTGTGGCTTTCAAAAAGGAGTTGGATAAGTACCTGAAGGAAAATAAATTGCAGGGCTACGTGGAAAGGGCGGGGGAGTGGGACTGGCTGAGGTTCTCTTCCAGGCTCGATGGGTCGAATGGCCTTTTCTGCTGTAAGCATTCTATTGAGATTTTGTCTTATCATTAGAGTTTTTGCTTGGAGACCTTAATCTCTCCCGCATGCCTGGGCTTGGACTGGATATTTTTGCTCAAAGTTGTTCTTCTGAGCTGAAGGCAGATTCTGCAATCCGAACATTTGCAGTGTCCACAGGACGTATCAGTCGTATTTCATCAATCCAGCTGATTGGGTTTTGTTTGGGTCTGAAGAGAAGTACCCTGTTATTTTTCAAATTATTTGACAAAAAGCTAGTTTTAAGCATAGTCTGTGTCAGAGATGGGGTAAAGGTCCAATTTCAGACATGATCGATTGCTCTGTTACATCTGTTGCAAGGTTTCATTGGATTGTAAAAATTCTAGTTCTCAGTAAACAAATCTCATTTTGTGAGTGTGTGACAGTATTTCAGTTTGTACTTTTCAAAGTGACTGGTACAAATTGGATGATTTAATTTGAGTAGGTTTTCAATAAAACTTTAAAATAAAAAGCTTATTAATTTTTACTTTAGAAATGATATCAACGATAGCAAGAGACAAGACAGACCCAGACAGAGTGCCTTTCCTCAGAATGGAGGATTGAATTTTGAAAGCTGCTCGTGCAGATAAGGCTGATTTTCATAATCTGTGTTTTGTTAGAATATGCAAACATTATACATATATACACACGCGTATACACACTCAAACACACCCCCTGCGCCCCTCTTTACACCAGATGAAATTTAGCTTCAGTAAATGTGAGGTATATTTTGTTCAAATGGAAGAAAGCGGAGTGATCTGGAAGAGCAGAGGGATTTGGGAGTTCAGGTTTGCAAGGCATTAAAAACAGCACCTCGAGTCGATAAGGCCATAAAATAAACAATGGAATACTATGTTTTATGGCCAGGGGTATGGGCCCAAGTTTCAACTGGATTTGCTGCTATTTGTTTGGAGCAACTAGTTTTTTTTGTCATATCCTAGAAATTGCAATTCTCCACATTTAGTTTGATCCAGTTCTCGTGAGTTAGTTTAGTTTCGTTTTAGTTAGTTTTTTTTTCAAAAGGGGCCGTGTCCAGCCACTTATGCCTGCTTTGCAAATTTAGACTGCGAAAAGTTACTCCAAACTAACTCAGAACGGAGTAAGTATCCACTTTTGTATGCTCAGAAAAACCTTGTGTAGAGTTAAGAAATCAGCGCAGCTAGGATTTGGGGGGGGGGGTGGTGTGGAGAGAGAGCATTAAACACTTCCACTTGAAAAAAAAACAAAGAACCATCGTCAATAATAAATCAATCCAATCAATCAATAAATAAAAAATAAAAATAAAAAAATCAATAAATAAGAAATTAAAAGTTCCTACCTCACTTACCTTTCGGGAGCACCAGGAGCCCTCCAGCAGCAAGCACCGGCAGGCCACTCGGCCAGGGGTAGGGTCGTGAGTGAGGGGGGGGGGCGGGTGGAAGAGAGGGGGCAATGTTAAATAGACGAGCCTGCTCAGGTCCCATCCTACTCGCGTCTTTCCCCCAATCTCTTTGCTTTCCTGCTACCCTCGCCCCTCCGAACATCTTAGACAGTCCCAAGGAACACTGGATGGCCTCAGTCAGTGAGAGCAATCGAAATCTTCCTTCTTGATCATTTTTGCCAGCTCCTTCTCCCTTTCTTTTTTGCCGTCTCCAGGTCCGAGCTCAGGATCTCCTCCTCCTCCGCACAGTCGATCACCCGCTCCAGGAGCCCATTCGGCCAGGGCTGGATGCAGCGTGCTTCGGGCCCCTCCCACACAGCCTGCAGCACACGCACACAGAATCAGGGGGCGAGGAGCTACTGCGCATGCGCTCAGACTCCACTGCGCATGCGCCCAGCTGCCGGCAGTCTTTTAGGCGCAGGGCTGCAGCTCCGCCCCCACCCCCCCTGCTGTTGCTGCTACACTGTGCTGAGGCCACATGGAAGTCAGAATAGCAAGGTAGGAAACGGGCGCGCTTTTTATTCCAGGAAATCGGCGGATCTCTGAGGTGTGCCGTTCTAATCCTCAACTGAAACTTGGGCCCTTAGAATGTAAATGTTGAGATGTAATGGTGAATCTATATAAAATCTTAGTAAAACCACAGTTGGAGTACTGTGTGTTTTTTGGCTCCTCGCTTTGAGGAAGGATGTTAAGCCAATATAATTGGTACAGTGCAGATTCCCAAGGATGCTGCCTGCTATCAGGAAATAGAAATATGAAAGAAAAATTGTAACAGTTTTTATTAGAGCAGAAGAGATTATGGGTGATTTGATGGCGGTTTTCAAATTATCAATGGAGAGGACAAGGTAGATAGAAACAGATGGTCTCTGGTGATCGAGGGGTCTGGAATGAAAGGACACAGATACAAGATTAATGCAAGAGATTTCAGACAGGAGAAACATTTGAAGTTGCAGGGTTTTGAGGGTGTTGGTGATTGAAGCAGAGACGGTGTCAATATTTAAGAATAGACCAGATAAGTGGTTGAAGGAAAGGGGAATAAAGGGATATGGGTGCAGGGTGAGTACGCGGACTATTGTTCATATGGAGGTTAAATACGAACACAGGCTGGTTGGGCCACGTGGTCTATTTCTATGTTGCAATTCCAATGTAATGTTGCATGCCTTAAGTAAGTACACAGGTAAAGGAATATGTAATCTAAAAAGCCACTCACTAAATGTTATCACATTATAATGGGGCAGAATCATGGTAAAAGTCCTGGTACAAAATACAAAATGACTCATTCAGTCACGGTGAGGCAGTGGCCCTGATGTGGCCTGTATAAACCACCCCAATTATTACAAAGCAGCAAATCCTCTGACTTGAGAGGGATGCCTTGAAAGATCTTCGAACAATTTATTTGAAGTTTTGCACGTAGCTCAGTCCCTGACATAGCAACCATATTTCTGAATTTAATTTTTTTCAGATGCGGTACTCTGCTGCTTCCTCTCCCTCTTGCTCTCTTTCCCTCCCTTCCCCCGGTAAATCAAAGTAACTGCAGCGGGTTGTGAAGGAGAGGGAGGTATGTAATTTGCAAATTGATAATCTTTTGGTGTACAGCTCATCAAGCACTGAACATAATCAGCCTCTCCTATAAATAGCTTAAATCAGTAAAGCTGATATTTAAGGAATAACCCAAGTAGATAGTTGTGGGTTCTGAAATTCAGGCTTGTCTCAGACATCACTGGTCATCCACTTTTTTGCAGTGAGCATTGTATTGTCTTGCTGTGATTGATACTGGCTATTAAGTTCCCAGGCTGGATGCCAAAAGATAAATGGGGGTTGGCTTGTTTGGCCTCTTTCGGTGGCTGAGCTAATGGATTACACAAGATAACTGAGCTAATGGACGAGGGTGATCAGTCGAAGTATTTTACTTTGATATTCAAAAGGCATTGAACAATTTTCTTAATGTGAGACTGGTATGGGGAGGTTAAGGCTTGGCGTAATAACAAACCAGTTGCTCAGATGGATTCCAGTAAGCAATGGTGTTCATAATATTTGCAAGGAACAAATGGCATTAAATTTGTTGCTAACCTGTAGAAGGGAGACATTTTTTATTTGTTCTCCGGATGTGGCCAATGGTGACAAAGCCGCATTTGTAAGCTAACCTTGATTGCTCGGAGAAGGTGGTGATGGGTCTTTTTCTTGAAACGATTCAGTCCTTGTGATGGTGCTCCCACAATAGTCGACAATCCCATCATAGAAACATAGAAAATAGGTGCAGGAGTAGGCCATTCGGCCCTTCGAGCCTGCATCACGATTCAATAAGATCATGGCTGATCGTTCACCTCAGTACCCCTTTCCTGCTTTCTCTCCATACCCCTTGAGCCCTTGAGCCGTAAGGGCTATATCTAACTCTCTTCAATATATCCAATGAGCTGGCATCAACAACTCTCTGCGGTAGGGAATTCCACAGCCTAACAACTCTTGAGTGAAGAAGTTTCTCCTCATCTCAGTCCTAAATGGCCCACCTCTTATCCTAAGCCTGTGTCCCCTGGTTCTGGACTTCCCCATCATCGGGAACATACTTCCTGTGTCTAACCTGTCCAGTCCCGTCAGAATTTTATATGTTTCTACGAGATCCCCTTTCATCCTTCTAAGCTCCAGTGAATACAGGCCCAGTCGATCCAGTCTCTTCATATGTCAGTCCTGCTATCCCGGGAATCAGTCTGGTGAACCTTCGCTGCACTCCCTCAATAGCAAGAACGTTCTTCCTCAGATTAGGAGACCAAAACTGAACACAATATTCCAGGTGAGGCCTCACCAAGGCCCTGTACAACTGCAGTAAGACCTCCCTGCTCCTATACTCAAATCCCCTTACTATGAAAGCCAACATAGCATTTGCCTTCTTCACCGCCTGCTGGACCTACATGCCAACTTTCAATGTCTGATGTACCATGACACCCAGGTCTCGTTGCACCTCTCTTTTCTTAATCTGCCGCCATTCAGATGATGATCTACCTTCGTGTTTTTGCCACCAAAGTGGATAACCTCACCTTTATCCACATTATACTGCATCTGCCATGCCTTTTGCCCACTTAACTAGCCTGTCCAAGTCACCCTGCGGCCTCTTAGCGTCGTCCTCACAGCTCACACTGCCACACAGCTTAGTATCATCTGCAAACTTGGAGATATTACACTCAATTCCTTCATCTAAATCATTGATGTATATTGGAAATAGCTGGGGTCCCAGCACTGAGCCTTGCGGCACCCCACTAGTCATTGCCTGCCATTCTGAAAAGGACCTGTTTATCCTGACTCTCTGCTTCCTGTCTGCCAACCAGTTCTCTATCCACGTCAGTACATTATCCCCAATACCATGTACTTTAATTTTGCACACCAATCTCTTGTGTGGGACACCACATCCACTGGTTCTCCCTTGTCCACTCTACCAGTTACATCCTCAAAAAATTCTAGAAGATTTGTCAAGCATGATTTCTCTTTCTTAAATCTATGCTGACTTGGATTAATCCTGTCACTGCTTTCCAAATGTGCTGCCATTTCATCTTTAATAATTGATTCTAACATTTTCCCCACCACTGATGCCAAGCGAACCGGTCTATAATTACCCGTTTTCTCTCTCCCTCCTTTCTTAAAAAGTGATGTTACATTAGCTACCCTCCAGTCCATAGGAACTGATCCAGAGTCGATAGACTGTTGGAAAATGATCACCAATGCATCCACTATTCCTAGGGCCAGTTCCTTAAGAGTCTGCATCCCAGAGTAACCAGGCCCCGGGGATTTTATTGGCCTTCAATCCCATCAATTTTCCTAACACAATTTCCCGCCTAATAAGGATTTCCTTCAGTTCCTCCTTCTCACTAGACCCTCGGTCCCCTAGTATTTCCGGAAGGTTACTTGTGTCTTCCTTTGTGAAGACAGATTTGTTCAATTGGTCTGCCATTTCCTTTTTCCCCAGTATAAATTCACCTAAATCTGACTGCAAGGGACCTATGTTTGTCCTCACTAATCGTTTTCTCTTCACATATCTATAGAAACTTTTGCAGTTTCTGCAAGCTTCCTCTTGTTAATATGGATTCTTTTTCCCTCAATCTGTTTCAGCGAATACACTGACGTGAACACCTTGCCTTTTCTGTAAAGGACCTTTATTGAAGATTCTCCGGCCAGGACTTGTCAAGACAAAGGGACACTCTCAATCAGCCTGTTTACCTTCCCCTGGACAAGCCCCTTTACAGTGCGAAAAGCACAGTAGTTATACATTTTCAAAACAGAACACATTTGATTAGCACTTGGTCTATCCAATCCCTTTCTGCCTCCCCCCCCCCCCCCCCCCCCCCCCCCCCCGAGTACGTCCAATGGCAGGCAAGAAAGTCTCCCAATTGGGGCTGGTGTCAGGTTAGTTATAGCTTCGCTACAGTAAAGAACCCAATTAGTTTCTCTTCCTCCTTATCAGTAAAAGCCATTATTTTTCTCCTCCTATCTAGGATTGCTTTCTTTCTTTGTGCCGCCTTGCGTCTTTCTCATGACCCGTGTTTAATCTCAACCTCAACTCTTGGTAACCCCTTTTTTTTCTGTCGATTCTGCAGTTGTCTGCATCTTGACATTTCTTTAGCTATTTTCCCATGATTCCCTATTTCCATCAACTCTGCCACATTTACAATCCTTCTGTATCCATTCTCACTCTCATACTCTGTTTTTCCCTAATTAAACCCTTTGTCCTCCTCTGCTGAATTATGAAATTCTCCCAGTCCTCAGGTTTGCTGCTTTTTCTGGCCAATTTATATGCCTCTTCCTTGGATTTAACACTATCCTTAATTTCCCTTGTTAGCCACGATTGAGCCACCTTCCTCATTTTATTTTTACTCCAGACAGGGATGTACAATTGCTGAAGTTCATCCATGTGATCTTTAAATGTTTGCCATTGCTTATCCACCGTCAACCCTTTAAGTATCCTTTGCCAGTCTATTCTAGCCAATTCACGCCTCATACCATCGAAGTTACCTTTCCTTAAGTTCAGGACCCTAGTCCCTGAATTAACTGTCACTCTCCATCTTAAAGAATTCTCCCATATTATGGTCACTCTTCCCCGAGGGGTCTCGCATGACAAGATTGCTAATTAGTCCTTTCTCATTACACATCAACCAGTCTAGGACGGCCAGCCCTCTAGTTGGTTCCTCGACATATTGGTCTAGAAGACCATCCCTAATATACTCCAGGAAATTCTCCCCCACCGCATTGATACCAGTTTGGTTAGCCCAATCTATATGTAGATTAAAGTCGTCCATGATAACTGCTGTACCTTAGTTGCACGCATCCCTAATTTCTTCTTTGATGCTGTCCCCAACCTCTCTACTACTGTTTGGTTGTCTGTACACAACTCCCACTAGTGTTTTCTGCCCTTTGGTATTCCGTGGCTCCACCCATACTGATTTCACATCATCCTAAGCTTATGTCCTTCCTTACTATTGCGTTAATTTCCTCTTTCCACTTCCTTTTCCTTTCTGTATGTCCTTCCTGAATGTTGAATACCCCTGGATGTTGAGTTCCCAGCCTTGGTCACCCTGGAGCCATGTCTCTGTGATGCCAATTATATCATATTCGTTACTTGCTGCCTGCACAGTTAATTCATCCACCTTATTACGAATACTCCTCACATTGCAGCACAGAACCATCAGGCTTGTCTTTTTAACACACTTTGCTCCTTTAGAATTTTGCTGTAATGTGGCCCTTTTTGCTTTTTGCCTTGGGCTTCTCTGCCCTCCACTTTTACTTTTCTTCTTTCTATCTTTTGCTTCTGGCCCCACTCTACTTCCCTCTGTCTCCCTGCATAGGTTCCCATCCCCCTGCCATGTTAGTTTAACCCCTCCCCAACAGCACTAGCAAACACTCCCCCTAGGACATTGGTTTCGGTCCTGCCCAGGTGCAGACCGTCCGGTTTGTACTGGTTCCGATGTCCCAGGAATTTGAAACCCTCCCTTCTGCACCACTCCTCAAGCCACGTATTCATCTGAGCTATCCTGCTATTCCTACTCTGACTAGCACATGGCACTGGTAGCAATGCTGAGATTACTTTTGAGGTCCTACTTTTTAATTTAGCTCCTAGTTCCCTAAATTCGTCTTGTAGGACCTCATCCCGTTTTTACTTATATCGTTGGTACCTATATGCACCAAGACTACTGGCTGTTCACCCTCCCCCTTCAAAATGTCCAGCAGCCGCTCCGAGACATCCTTGACCCTTGCACCAGGGAGGCAACATACCATCCTGGAGTCTCGATTGCGGCCGCAGAGATGTCTATCTATTCCCCTTACAATAGAATCCCCTCCCACTCTAGCTCTCCCACTCTTTTTCCTGCCCTCCTGTGCAGCAGAGCCACCCACGGTGCCATGAACTTGGCTGCTGCTGCTCTCCCCTGATGCGTTATCCCCCCCCAACAGTACCCAAAGCGGTGTATCTGTTTTGCAGGGGGATGACCGCAGGGGACCCCTGCACTACCTTCCTTCCACTGCTCTTCCTGTGTAACTTTTACCTGCGGTGTGGCCAACTCACTAAATGTGCTATTCACGACATCCTCAGCATCGCTTGAACTCATCCAAAACTCTGCTGCCTGTATCCTAACTCTCACCATTCACCCATCAGCCCTGTGCTTGCTGACTTGCATTTCCTCCTGGTCTGGCAATGCCTCAATTTTAAAATTCTCATCCTGGTTTTCAAATCGCTCCATTGCCTCGCCCCTCCCTATCTCTAACCTCTTGCAGTCCTATAACCCTTAGAGATCTCTGTGCTCCTTCAATTCTGGCCTCTTGCGCGTGAGCTACTATCTTCTTTTATGTTTCTTTAAAATAAACGTCAGATTACACACGTACTCAGTTGTAGTAATGCAGGATCAGGACTTTAAACCTTGTACTATCCACAATCAGTATGAGTACACAAAACTTTTCATACTACACAAAACCAGTATGAGAATTCAGGTCTTTCCATACTACATTATTGCAGTATGGGAGCGAGCTGCTGTTGAGACATCATACTTTCCACGATTCTAGTGTGAGCTACTAAACTGTGTTCCTTTACATTTCTTGTACTAATTTAACCTTTGATCACAACATTGCATGCATACTATCAATAAATCATCGTACATCAAAGCTACATGCAAATAACAATATAAACTAAACAACCAGGCACTCAATTATTCCAATTGTTTTATTACCATTATAAGTGATCAGGCTGATACATTCTGGACCTTTACATATATATATATATAGCTGAATGACTCTTACACATTCTATTATTTTCATTCCTGTGAATGCTTATTGTAAAATCCTCTTGGCCATGATCAGTGAAACGCTGTTTTAACTTTTAACTCATAGTGTGCTGGTCTCACAGACACAAAGAATAGCGAGGTACCCAAGTATTGTGAACCCTTGTTCCCGCACTGCGCATCCCGATTGTAATTGCTCCTCCATTGGCGGAGTTGCCTAGAACCTAAGCTTTGGAATTCACTCCCGAAATCCCTCTGCGCCTCTACCTCTCCTCCTTTAAGACTATCATTAAAACCTATCTCTTGGACACAACTTTTGTTCTCTTGTCCTAATATCTCCTTAGGTGACCCGGAGTCACATTTTGTTTTATAATGCTCCTGTGAAGAGCCTTGGGAGGTTTTATGGTTTTGAGCAGGTAGGACCTGAGCTTCACATTGCCTGGCCTGCTCCAGTCGTCATGTGTTGAGCTGGCTGGTTCAATTCATTTTCTGGGCGCTGGCTTCTGACCCCAGAATCTTGATGCCATGGAACTCTATAATGGTGGTGCCATTAATGGTCAAGGGGGAGGGGTGGCTAAGCTCTTGTTTGAGATGGTCATTACTTGGCACTTGTCAACCGAAGTCTTGATGTTATCCAGATCTTCTTGCATAAGTCTGGCATGGGCTGCTTCATTATCAGAGAAGTTTTAAATGGTACTGAACACTGGAATCATCAATGAACAGTCCCACTCCTGACCTTATGGAGGGAAGGACTTTGAAGCAGCTGTAGATGGTCAAGGAAGTTCCCTGAAAAACTCCTTCACTGACGAGCTGGATCTGTGAGGACTAGCCCCTGACAGCACACCCATTTTCCTTTGCATCAGGTATGACTCCAGTCATTAGAGAATTGTCACTTTGAAAACAGTTTTGCTCAGGTTCCTTTTGTGCTATACTTGGTCAAATGCTGCCTTGATGTTTGAAGGCAGCTATTCTCTCCTCTCCTCTGGCATTAGCTCTTGTGTCCTTGTCTGAATCAAGGACGTGACCCGGAGATCTGGTGCCGAGTGATTCTGGTAGAACTGATGTGAGTTTTGGTGAGCAGGTTATTGATGAGTCATCATCGGCAGTTCCTCGAAATCGAGGACTTGCTTCCACTCTGAAACTGAGTTCTCAGGTGACTGTACAGTCCAATACGGGAATTACAGTCTCTGGCACAGGTGGGCCAGACAGTCGTTGAAGCAAAGGGTGGGTGGGGAGTCTAGTTTGCCGCACGCTCCTTCTGCTGCCTGCGCTTGATTTCTGCATGCTCTCGGCGACGAGACTCTAGATGCTCAGCGCCCTCCCGGATGCACTTCCTCCACTTAGGGCGGTCTTGGGCCAGAGATTCCCAGGTGCCGGTGGGGATGTTGCACTTTATCAAGGAGGCTTTGAATAGTTGTTGCTCGATGACGGGATTGATCATACTAATAGGCCGGGATAGATTTGTCTTTTTTTTTTATTACTAGGACATACCTGGGCAATCTTTCACATTGACCAGTAAATGCCAGTGTCATAGTGGAACAATTTGGCTTGGGAAGCAGCGAGCTCTGGTGCACAGATCTTGAGCACTACTGCCAGAATTTTGTCAGGACCCATAGTATTTGCTGTGTCCAGTGCACTTCTTAATGTCACATGGAATGAACAGAATAGGCTGAATACTGTGGAGGTGGAAACCTCAGGAGAAGGCCACGTAGGATCATCCACATAGCACTTTTGGTTGAAGGACTTGCAAAAACCAGTGTTATTTCTTGCACTTGTGCTCAGCTCCAACATGCTTGAGGATGTGGATCTTCACAGAGCCTCCATCTCCTGTTAATTACCCGCACCATTCTCAATTGGATGTGGCCGGGCTACAGAACTTTGCTCTGATCTGTTAGCAGTAATAACATTTTGCTGATGGCGCGCAATGTCTCATGGATGCTTGGTTTTGAGTTGCTGGATCTGACCTGGGTCTACTCCATAACGGGAGTAGTGTCACACTACGGTGGAGAATGCCTTCATGGTAGAGATGTTTGTTTTCAAGAATTGGACACAGGTCGCTTCTGCCAGTGCTATTGTGGCAGACGTGTCTGCTACAGCTAGGCTGGTAGGACTGAGGTCACTAGGTTACTTTCTAGTGTTGGCTTCCTCACCACCTAATGCAGCGATGTCCTGGCGCACATTGAAATCTTCCATTCAGAGTACATTCTGTGCCCTTGCTTCCCTCAGTTTCCTGGATGATACATAAAATTACATCGAATCTACAGCACAGAAACGGGTCAGTTGACCCAACAGGTCTATATCGGTGTCTATGCTCCACATGAGGCTTCTCCTACCCTTCATCTTCAGCATAGCCTTCTATGCCTTTCTTATGTTGAAATAGTTTCCCCTTAAATATATCTGCTATTCACCTCAACTACTCCACATGGAGGAGAGTCCCACATTCTAACCACACTGGGTAAAGAGGTTTCTCCTGAATTCCCGATTGGATTAAAGTTTTGTTCTTTCCCCACAATTGGAAACATCTTTATATCGATGCTATCAAACCCTTTCATAATCTTAAAGACCTTTATGAGATCATCCCCTCAGCCTTTTCTTAACTGGATGAGAGCCCCAGCCTTTTCAATTTTTCAGTTTTGGTAGCATAAGAACACAAGAAATAGGAGCAGGAGTAGGCCATATGACCCCTCGAGCCTGCTCCGCCATTTAATAAGATCATGGCTGACTGCCAACCGGAAAATGACCCGTTTATCCCGTTAGTTAGCCAATCCTCAAACAATGCTAATATATTAACCTCAACTCTGAGAACATTTATCTTGTGCAGTAGCCTTTTATGTGGCACCTTATTGAATGCCTTCTGGAATTCAATATACCACATCTACTGGGTTCCCCCTTATCCACCTCCTCAAAGAACTCCAGCAAATTAGTCAAAACATGATTTCCCTTTCATAAAACCATGCTGACTCTGCTTGATTGAATTATGCTTTTCCAAATGTCCTGCTACTGCTTCCTGAATAATGGACTCCAGCATTTTCCCAATGACGGATGTGAGGCTAACTGGTCTATAGTTTCCTGCTTTCTGTCTGCCTCCTTTTTTAAATAGGGGTGTCACATTTGTGAATTTACAATCCGTTGGGACCGCCCCAGAATCCAGGGAATTTTTTTAGAATACAACCAATACATCCACTATCTCTACAGTCACTTCTTTTAGGACCCTAAGATATAAGCCTAGGTCCAGCGGACTTGCCTGTCTTTAGTCCCATTATTTTACCCAGTACTACTACTTTCGTGATGGTGATTGTATTAAGTTCCTCCCTCTCTATAGCCCCATGATTATCCCCTATTGGGATGTTTTTGATGTCTTCTACCGTAAAGACTGATACAAAATATTTGTTCAAATCTCTGCCATTTTCCCTGTTCTTAGTTATTAATTCTCCAGTCTCATTCTTGAGGGGACCAACATTTACTTTAGCCACTCTACCTTTATATGTATCTGTAGAAACTCTTACTATCTGTGTTTATATTTCGTGCTGGTTTACTTTCATAAATCTATCTTCCCCCTCTTTTTTTTTAGTCGTTCTTTGCTGGCTTTTAAAAGTTTCCCAATCCTCTGGCCTCCCACTAGTTTTGGCCACATTGTATGCCCTTGTTTTCAATTTGATACCATCCCTTATTTCCTTAGTTAGCCACAGATGGTTATCCCTTCTCTTACAGTAAGTCTTTTTGCACCTTCTCCAATGCCTCTATCGTTTTTATTCTGTGGAGACCAGAATTGTGCACAGTGCTCTTTAACCAAGTGATGCTCAACATTGATTGATCAGTTGAGGGGAGGGGTGTAGCAGGTCGTTTCCTTGGCATTGTCTGATCTGAAGCCATGATCCCTCATGTTGAGGACTTCCAGGGCCACTCCCATTCAACAGTGTGCCCTCACCTCCAGATATATCCAGGGATTTTGGCTCATAGATATGGTTGAGACTATTTCAGGCTGTTTAGATATTAGTGAGGGCAATTTAGCAGGGTTGACTGGGTGGAGATTGCCATAGTCCTATCCTTGTACAATGCCTGGGTCATTGCCGATAGACCTGTCCATTTTCTTCTAATTAAACTTTGTAGCGATTGTTGCAGCTGGGTGGTTTGCAGGCACATTCAGAAGGCAGTGAGGGAAGCAGGTGTAGTGGGACTGGAGTAACATGTAGGGCAGACCAGGTGGGAAGGACATTCGTGAAGCACTTGGCATGAACCACGTGCCACAGTGAGATTTAAATTCCACTCTCTGGGTTGTTAGTTCAGTGCCATAACCACTAGACCAATGCACACTCCATTTTCATCAATTATTCTGCAGATGGACTCAAGTATGGCAAATGAGTCCTTGGGGATAAATATAAGAGAGGTTATTCAGAGAAGTAACTGAAAATGACCATAAAATAGTCCTAGTTTGAGAGATGTGAATGATCAACTTGCCTATTTGGTATTGGCTAAGTGAAGAGTATTGACCACAACACCAAGCAGTGCCTTCTCTTCTAAGTCGTGTCATGGGGTTTTTAAATATCTGCCTATATTACTGGATCAGGCAGAGAGCTCACATTAACATCTTGTTTGAAGTGCATTTGATGGGTTTCTGCTGCTAAGTGTAAGACTTATTGGGTATTGAAGGGCATTGGATTAAAAGGCAGCACAAGTTATACAGCACTGACTGTACAGACCATTGGTGCGGTGCACTTTTAGTTACTTCGGAAAGGTGACAGATCCATTGGGAAGGGTATCAACAGCAGTGATCAGGATGATTTAAGACCTACGAGACTCAAGCGGCTATCCGTTTATTTTGCACACAAGGATTGTTAAAATAATGAAAGGTGTAGGTAAAGAACTAAGCAAGCTATTTAACTTGGATGATGAGCCTAGGACTGAAAGGTTCAAGTACTGATCTGACAAACCTGCAACAAGGTGAAGAGATTAGGAAAATCAGCAGGATAATGAAGATGTGAAGCAGACGCCGAGACAGGGCTGGGCTCAGTTTAAACATTGGAGGACAACTGTTTAGCAGAAAGTTTAAATTCAATCCCCACTAATTTTCACATCCCCTGGGTTGCTGACACTGACAGATCTGTGTTCTGATTTGGGATTTATTCTGATGAGGCGATCGCACTGAGCACAGTCCACTTCAGACCACAACCACTGAAGGAACAATTGGAGTATTTTTAGTCCAGCCCTGTTTGATAGGCCTGCTCCTTCGGTAGGTTTATCAATATTGAGTAAAAGCACAGCTTTTGGGTCAGTTGTAATGACTCCAGAAGATAACACTACATTGGTGCTGCATCGGACATCGACCCCATGAAAACTTTTTATCCAATTGTAGATGTGGACAAAGCAGACTTAACAGGAAAGGATGGCTATTGGGAACATGGGGAATAAAACATTCCAAGGAGATGAACTAAGCAGAACGGCTACCTTCATGGAAGACAAGATTGATAGGAAGGTTGCTGGTAATCGGAGAACTAACAATCCAGTTACATATGTGTCTACACCTGTACTACTACTTCAAAAGTAGTTTCAATTTCTATGATCCCACTGCTCTCAGTGAAGCACAGGACAAACTTGAAATTACAGAGGCTGTGAAATGGTTGGCAGAACATTCTTATCTGTTAGCCTCATTCAGCTGTAATAAGAGCACTTCCAATTATATTCAGACTGGAGAGCTCCACCTAGTTAGGTACAGCATGGGTGGTGCTTGTTTACTGACTGTCTACACAGTACTCCCTGTCACAGCTCCATTCTAAATAGCTGCCGAGACATTTTTCAAACCCTCATTAAAGTGAAAAACATGAGTTTTCCAAGCAGACACTATGTAGCAGATTGATAGTCCATAAATATAACAATGTTTTTGTTAAACAATTTCAATATTGTGGTTAAAATAACTGGATACTGTGACTGAATAAATACCTATTAAAATGGTAATGGTTTCAGACCTGCAGATTCTGCTCCCTTAGTAACTACCACCTCGTCTCCCACCATATGCTGGCACCCTGCAGCTGTATCTTGTGTAGTTCGGAAGGCAGATGATTTTCTCAGCAATGACTGGTGATCTCGCATGCTAAGTGTGCAGGGGTTAAGGGGGCAGTGTTACATGAGCAATTATAAACGATGAATGCCGATCTTTTGTTTTTAGTATCACTGTAAACGTATGTTTTGTTCCCCGGTTGTTGCTGCAATAAAGAAAGGAAATATCTTGCAATTACTTAATGTCTGTCACGTCCTCAGAATGACCCAAAGTGCTTCATTGCCAATTAGTAAGAGTTTTAATCATGAGACACCGTGAATGAGGGCCGATCTAAGCACTGAATCACATTGTACAGTTCTGTTCGATGTTAGTTTAAAACTCAAGTGTTGGTCACAGATACAATGGAACCTCCAGCATCCATCACAGTGAATTTACCCCCCTTTCTCCTCCCCCCCCCCCCCCCCCCCCCCCTGCCCCGGTAGGTAATGAATGTAGACCGACAATCAACAGTCCTAAATTTAGACTTTACACTTAATGGTGTAACAATACTTCAGCCACAGCAATGAAGACAAGTACAAAACAAATCAGGGACGTAGCTTAATCTTTCTGGCTGTGAGGTTCATTTATGTCGGACAGGAAGAAATTGGTCTTAGTGGGCTGTGTCATGAGGTGACATTTCAGCGAGAGATATGGAAGGCAGCATTGGAGTGAGGGGAATGACTTCCATTGTATGGAGTCCCATGGGTTAAGTATCTGGAAATTGATGTTTAATGGTAATCTTGGATTCTAAAGCCTTGGTGGAGAATGGAGTGTAGTGATGGTGATGAGTCAAAGCCTGGTTTATATTCGACTGTTGTGGTCCATCTTCTGTTCTTCAAAAAGCAATTTCAAATTCCCGCCGAATTAGGTTGGGAAAGGAAGGAGTTCCTGAGTGAAGAATCGCTGGTGAAATTGCTAATTTTTTTCTGTTTCTGTTCCAGGCATTAGCAGCCAATACTGGAGCTGGATTTGCAGTGGCAGAGCCACAGATTGCTATGTTCTGTGGGAAGCTGAATATGCATGTCAATATTCAGACTGGAAAATGGGAACCTGATCCTTCAGGAACCAAAAGCTGCTTAGGAATCAAGGAAGAAATTCTACACTATTGTCGAGAGGTGAGTCTAGGAAAGGCTTATGTCCAGTATTAATGGACTCTCTGGAATTCTGTTATGCAAATATTCTTTCTTCAGGAGAGAATATCGGAGTTTCACAAACCAGGTGAGGCTTCTGAGCCCAACAAGCTGACTACCCTTGTTAGTTCATCTAAACTCCTTCTCGCATGATTCAGTCGCCTCTTCAGAAACCGAGTTATCTGTGGAACCCGTTTATACGATTTGCTTTCTAGGTAGTTCAATCCATATAAACCAAAGCAAAATATTATGGATGCTGGAAATCTCAATTGAAAATAGAAAATGCTAGAAATACTTATCGGGTCAGATGGCATCTGTGGAGCGAGAAACAGGTTAATATTTTGGGCCAATGACCTTTCGTCAGAACTCAAGTTCACTGAGGGAGGTACCTGACAGTCAAAGGTCGGAAGCACTGGGGGCTCCAGGTCAGAGACCACAATTCGTTCACTGGGTGTCGAGGCGGGGCAATGCCTCCCTTGATGAACTGCCTCTGATTAAACTGCATTTGCTATGTTTTAAGAGTTGCAGATATAAACGTCTCTGATGTAAATTTCACATTATTTATTTTTTGTTAGGTTTATCCAGAGCTTCAAATTACTAACGTAGTGGAAGCAAATAAGCCAATCAGCGTTGAGAACTGGTGTAAAAAGGGAAAGAAACAGTGTCGAGGTCACACTCATATGGTGATTCCTGTTAAATGCTTGGGTAAGTACAAATCGAGCTCGACCCAAAACACAGTATAATAGAGAGCAGCTGCCTTCAAATTGTGCTTTCCCTTTTCTGATATTGCTGAAAGTAGAACAGTAAATGTCGCTGCAGTAAATGTACTTATTTTCTATATTACTTGTTCACCCTGTGTACCATTAGTCGGCTCTCGTGTATAAAGTTATCAGTGTTGTATGTCTTGTCGCAGACTCTCTGGGTACGTTTCACGATAAGACATCGTCGGCAGTCCCTCGAATCGAAGATGACTTGCTTCCATACCAAAAAGGGATGAGTTCACAGATGTTTCAATGAAGGACCTAATATTCCAGGTCCTAAACTACATCTTCAAGGGTGGAAGATGCTTGTGTGTGGATTTTTTTTATGGTGTGGTGGCCGTTCGACACCAGTCACCACATGGGCTTGACAGAGCTAGGTCTTGGTCCAGTGGCAGGAATTAACCAAGACGACTGGAGACCAAGCTTTGCTGCAAGGTCATAGTTCGCACACACAGCGCAGTGTGGGCTGGATCGTGCTGCCCCTGGGCCCTTGCCTCTTCTGGGCCTGAACCCACTCCTCTCCTGGGGCTCGATCACATAGCTCTACGAACTCTCGCCGCTCCTTTGCCCTGACCTCACCTCTCACGATAAGACATTAATCAGTCAGCACCCCCGTTGCTGCAACGTAATGCACTAGGATACAAGGTATGGTTACTGCAGCTTGCATGACAAGTTTGTGCAGCTTGTTTCTCGCCGGAACTGTTGGGTTGCAACATGATGATCTGCAGAATTTATTGGAGTCACGAGCACAGCATCTCTGGAATGAATTTAAAATTACATAACATAAGAAATAGGAGCAGGCTCGAACCTGCTCCACCATTTAATAAAATTGTGGCTGATCTGATCTGATAGACTCAGCTCCAGTTCCCTGCCCGATCCCCATAACCCTTTACTCCCTTATCGCTCAAAAATCTTGTCTAACTCCGTGTTAAATATATTCAATGTCCCAGCCTCCATGGCTCTCTGGGGCTGAGAATTCCACAGATTTACAACCCTCTGAGAAGAAATGCCTCCTCATCTCAGTTTTAAATGGGCTGCCCCTTATTCTGAGACTATACCCCTTAGGTTTAGTTTCCCGAGTGTGGAAATATCCTCTCTGCATCCATCTTGTCGAGCCCCCTCATTATCTTTTATGTTTCATAGAAACATAGAAAATAGGAGCAGTAGTAGGCCATTCGGCCCTTTGAGTCTGCACTGCCAGTCAATATGATCATGGCTGATCCTCTATCTCAACATCCGCTTTTTCCTCATACTCCTTGATGCCTTTAGTTTCTAGAAATCTATCTATCTCCCTCCTAGATGTATTCAGTGACTTGGCCTCCACAGCCTTCTGTGGTTGAGAATTCCACAGGTTCACCATCCTCTGAGTGAAAAAATGTCTCCTCATCTCAGTCCTAAATTTCCTACCCTGTATCCTGAGACTGTGACTCCTTGTTCTAGACTTCCCAGCCAGGGGAAACATCCTGCCTGTATCCAGTCTATCCAACCCAGTCAGAATGTTATATGTTTCAATGAGATCCCCTCTCATTCTTCCATATTCTAGTGAGTACAGGCCTAGTTGACCCAATCTCTCCTCATACGACAGTCTTGCCAACCCAGGAATCAGCCTGGTGAATCTTCGCTGCACTCCCTCTATGGCAAGTATATTCTTTTTTAGGTAAGGAGACCAAAACTGCGTGCACTACTCCAGGTGCGGTCTCACTAAGGCCCTGTATAACTGTAGTAAGACATCCTTGCTTCTGTACTCAAATCCTCTTGCAATGAAGGCCAACACACCATTTGCCTTCTTAACTGCTTGCTGCATCTGCATGTTTGCTTTCAATGACTGATGTACAAGGGCACCCAGGTCCCTCTGTACATCGACACTTCTCAAGCCATCACCATTTAAATAATATTGTCCTTATGTTTTTCCTACCAAAGTGGATAACTTCACATTTATCCACGTTATACTGCATCTGGCATCTGTTTGCCCACTCACTCAAACTATCTAAATCACCTTGCAGCGTCTTTGCATCCTCTTCACAACTCTTAATCCCACTTAGTTTTGTGTCGTCAACAAACTTGAAAATATTACACTTCGATAAAATCACCTCTCATTCTTCTGAACTCCAATGAGTATAGTCCCAACCTACTCCACCTATCTTCATAATCAACCCCCTCATCTCCGGAATCAACCTTGTGAACCTTCTCTGAACTGCCTCCAATGCAAGTATATCCTTCCTTAAATACGGAGACCAAAACTGTACGCAGTACTCTAGGTGTGGCCTCACCAATACCCTGTACAGTTGTAGCAGGACTTCCCTGCTTTTATACTCTATCCCCCTTGCAATAAAGGCCAACATTCCATTTGCCTTCCTGATTACTTGCTGTATCTGCATACTAACTACTTGTGTTTCATGCACAAGGACCCCCCCCAGGTCCCTCTGTACTGCGGCACTTTGCAATTTTTCTCCATTTAAATTCGAATTTGCTTTTCTATTTTTTCTGTCAAAGTGGATCATTTTCCCACATTATACTCCATCTGCCAAATTTTTGCCCACTCACTTAACCTGTCTATATCCCATTGCAGATTTTTGGTGTCCTCCGCACAATTTGCTTTCCCATCCATTTTTGTATCAGCAAACTTGGCTACATTACATTCTGTCCCTTCATCCAAGTCAGTAATATAGATTGTAAATAGTTGAGGCCTCAGCACCAATCCCTGTGGCACTCCACTACTTCTTTAGTGATAGTGATTGTTTTAAGTTCCTCCATCCCTTTGGCCCCTTGATTATCCACTATTGGGATGTTTTTAGCATCCTCTACCGTGAAGACCGATCACATGGCTCTGGTTTGGGTGGAGTGTAGAATGTTTCATTATAAGGGGTGCCGCAGTTGTGTGAGGCGGACTGGTTGGGCTGGGTGCTCTTTGCCTTTCCGCCATTGTTCATTCGTAGGTATATGTGTAACCTTCAGGGCTGCTGACCGAGGACCGTGCGGCTCTTGGTCAGCTGGCTTGACACGATGGGCCGAAATGGCCTC
The DNA here is from genome assembly GCF_044704955.1 of Pristiophorus japonicus. Taxonomy (NCBI): domain Eukaryota; kingdom Metazoa; phylum Chordata; class Chondrichthyes; family Pristiophoridae; genus Pristiophorus; species Pristiophorus japonicus. The sequence continues at coordinate 165,580,449 of NC_091987.1, forward strand.
CTTCTGCGCTGTAAATGTCTATGTTTCTAAAATATTTGTTCAAAGTCTCTGCCATTTCCATGTGCCCCATTATTAATTCCCCAGTCTCATTCTCTAAGGGGCCAACATTTACTTTATCAACTTGGGTTAAAACTGCTGTAAAAGCTTTTTGCTGTTTAGGGATGGTTTTGAGTTAGGAACTGGGAATAGCTGGTTCAAAGGGGATAGATTTGAGTGGTTAAGTGGGGTAGGGTAGAGAAACTGAGATGGCCAATGTTAAAGCGATAGTTCAAGAGAAAGCAAGAGACTCGAGCGAGGGGTCCAGGAGTATCTGGAAGACTGGAGACAGGAGAAGTGGTTGATTATGGAGTGTGCGAGAACCTCTTGGCCAAAGAGCTTGCTATCATGTCAGGCTCAGTATTGATTGAGTTGGGAGTATCGCGAGATGAAACCCACTGACAAAAGAGATGCTGTTGTTAACAGAGATCTTAACAGCCCTGTGTGAATAAATGTTTCCACATTTCTTCAGTTTTTTTGCCAATTATTTTCAATGTGTGACCTCTGGTTATTGACCCACTTGCCAGAGGAAATATTTTCTCCTTACTTGCTCTATCAAAACCCCATACAATTTTGACTACCTCTATTGGGTCTCCCCTGACCTTCTCTGCAACAAGAACAATCCCAACTTCTCCAATCTCTCCACCCCTGGTATCTTCCTGATTAACCTCCTCTACCTTCACGAAGGCCTTGACATCCTTCCCAAAATGTAGTGCTACCAAAATTGTACACAATACTCCAGCTGATTTGTGAACGTTTAGCATGACTTCCTTATTTCTATATTCAGTGTCTCTCTTTACAAAGCCAAGTAATCCATATGCTTTCTTAAACCGCATTATCAACTTGCTCTGCCACCATCAAAGATTTGTGAGTGTGCATCCCCAGGTCCCTCTGTTTTGCCCCCCCACCCCCCTTACCCTTCTTGAGTGACAAATATTCATGCCTTGTGATTCTATTCACACTGACACATTATGAAGTGTGTTCTCAGGATATGGTCCTGGGACAGGGACCAGTAAGTGTGGTTATGGGCCTGCACAGGAAGGTATCACAGACACTCCTCTGTTTCTGGGGCCAGAATTGAGGGAGACAAGGGACACTCATTCTAGGATGCTCCGTTGTTTCAGTTGCCTCTGCACAGTAACAGTGACAGTATCGGTTTGGCTGTATCCCCACTTCTGCATGAGAGCTCTGCAGTGGGCGACACCAGTCCTGAGACGATTGAGACACAGCCAAGTAGGCCAAGGCTCACTGGCTCCTGTTGGAAGGGATTCCTCTGGATCAAAAGCTTGTGTGGTTTTGTCTGCAAATGCTTTGACAAGCATCGAGTCTAGAGCTATGGGGATTATATTTGAAGGGCTGGACAGCATGTAAGAAACTGCTCCTGGTCTTGAGCCCCTCAGTTTCTGGCTCGAGTTGAAAAGGTGAATGACGGGGTCACACTTGTCCTTTGACCTTTCCACTCTTGATGAAACTCGCCGCCTTCTGAAAGGTGGGGCAATACTAGCAAGCAGGTAAAGATAACTGGTGCAATGTAAGGAACTGTGGCAGCCAATATGCACACAGCAATGTGATAAATGATCAGTTAATCTGTTGTTCATTGAAGGATAGATATTGGCCAGGATACCGAATAGTGCATGGGATCTTTTACGTCCACCGAACCCCCGACTTGACCCTATCCAACTGTGTCCATGATTCCTTTGCCCTCCACAATCACCTGCATGACCCCCTCCAAGTCACACATCCTGACGTGAAGAGCAACCTGTTGCCAACTGCAAAACTTATGCTGCTCATACAGGAGACTTCTTGACAACCATATCCATTTACTGATTTTATGGCCCAGCGTATACCTACCTTCTTCCCTGCATATATTCTATCATCTACAGACCCTTCTCTGTGTGCAACAATTCACAAAACTCCCATTCATGCCAGCACACAATCAACTTCCACACCTTTGAGAGCAATGTCTCCATGCCAATTTTACTGTAACCATAATGTAAGAACATACTGTGTATACCTAGTGTTGGTTTCAACAGTGGTTCCCCTTGACGACGGTGTCTGATGTTTTGACTTTCAAACTTCGTACTTGTACTTCTGCAAAATGCTACCCAGAGGTAGGAGTGCATAAAGTAGCTGGTTGCTGTGTTGCAATAGGAACCTTGGGGGGACTGAGATGGCCCTCGTCTCAAGTCAGTTAAGACCTGAGCTGTGTAGATTGCACCTGTTCTACTGTTGCATGGGCAGCTTGACCCTGTGGCCTTTGTCAGCTGTGCAAGCAACAGAGATTATTAGTGGGAAGCCATACATGTGCTGCTATCTTGAGAGACAGCAAGAGTATCTGTGTCCATTGTGTCATGTCACTAGTAGTAGGCACTGACTCAGCCCGGCCGCTAATGTGTGGGGAAGCAGACTGAATGGTACGAATGAAATGGTGAAGCTCTACCTCCTGATTACCTGCAACTAGTCATCGAGCCTGTCGAAGCTGGAAGGGATGGTGCTCTCCAGTGTGGCATCCCAGGTCTCTGGCAGATGTCTCAGCGTCCGGATATGGGGCCTGCACAGCAGATGTCCTTTGAGCTGCCTCTTCTGGCAGTGTCGTCTTCTGGCACATCTCCAGGAGCAAAATAAGGAAGGAGGGTTAAAATAGTTTTCTGAGGTGCAGAGCTCAGATGTTCTTAACGAATACTTTGCATCTGTTTTCACAAGGAAAGGGGTAATGCAGATACTGCTATCGAGGAGGAGTGTGATATTCTAGATGAAATAATATAGTGAGAGGGGAAGTATTAAGGGGTTTAGCAGCTTTGAAAGTAGATAAGTCCCCAGGCCTGGATGAAATGCATCCCAGGCTGTTGAGCAAAGTAAAAGAGGAAATAGCAGAGGCCTTGACCATCATTTTCCAGTCCTCTGGATCTGGGCATGGCACCGGAGGACTGCTAATGTAGTACCCTTGTTTAAGAAGGGGAAAGGGATAGGCCGAGTAATTAGAGGTTCGTCAGCCTAACATTTCGAAAGGCAAGGATTAATTAGGGACAGTCAGCATGGATTTGTTAAGGGAAGATCGTGTCTGACTAATGTGATTGAATTTTTTGAGGAGGTAACCAAGAGGGTCGATGAGGGCAGTGCATACGATGTAGTATATATGGACTTTAGCAAGGCTTTTGATAAGGTACCACATGGTAGACTAGTCATGAAGGTTAAAGCCCATGGGATCCAGGGCAAAGTGGCAAGTTGGATCCAAAATTGGCTTAGAAGCAAAAGGTAATGATTGATGGATGTTTTTGTGACTAGAAGGATGTTTCCAGTGGGGTTCCGCAGGGCTCACTACTAGGTCCCTTGTGGTATATATCAACGATTTAGATTTGAATTTCGGGAGCATGATTAAGAAGTTTGCAGATGACACTAAAATGGGCTGTGTGGTTGATGATGAAGAGGAAAGTCATGGGCTGCAGGAGGATATCAATCTACTGGTCAGGTGGGCAGAGAGCAGTGGCAAATGGAATTTAACTCAGAAAAGTATGAAGTGATGCACTTTGGAAGGACTAATAAGGAAAGGGTACACACATTAAGCGGTAGGTCACTTAATAGTGTAGATGAACAAAGGGACCTTGGAGTGCTTGTCCACAGATCCCTGAAAGAAGCAGGCCAGGTGGTTAAGAAGGCATACGGAATGCTTGCCTTTATTGACCGAGGCATAGAATATAAGAGCAGGTAGGTTATGCTTAAATTGTATAATACTTTGGTTAGGCCACAGCTGGAGTACTGCGTGCAGTTCTGGTATTGGAAGGATGTGATTGCACTAGAGAGGGTGCAGAGGAGATTTACTAGGATGCTGCCTGGAATGGAGAATCTTAGTTATGAGGACAGATTGGATAGGCTGGGTTTGTTCTCAATGGAACAGAGGAGGTTGAGAGGAGACCTCATTGAGGAGTACAAAATATTGAGGGGCCTGGACATAGTGGATAGTAAGGGTCTATTTTCATTGGTGGAGGGGTCGATTACGAGGGGGCATAGTTTTAAGGTGGTTGGTGGAAGGTTTAGAGGGGCTTCTTTATGCAGAGAGTTGTGGGGAACTCACTGCCTGGAAGAGTGCTGAATGCAGAAACCCTCACCACTTTTCAGAGATGGTTGGATGGGCACTTCAAGTGCAGTAAACTGCAGGGTTATGGACCGAGAGCTGGTAATTGGGATTAGACTGGATGACTTTTTGTTGGACGGTGCAGATATAATAAATACTTCAGGGAATAGAATACGGCCAGGGTGATGTGATCTGCGCTAGTTTTGATAGCCTGGAACTTTCCCAGATTTTTTTCTCCCCCAATTGGCCTGGGTTTCTATCTGGTTTTTGCCTCTTCCAGGAGATCACATGGCTCAGGTTGGGGTGGAGTGTAGAATGTTTCAGTATAAGGGGTGTCGCAGTTGTGTGAAGCGGACTGGCTGGGCTGGGTGCTCTTTGTCTTTCCGTCATTGTTCATAGATTTATATGTAACCTTTAGGGCTGTTGACCAAGGGCCGTACGGCTCTTTGTTGGCCGGCGCGGACACGATTGGCCGAAATGGCCTCCTTCTGCACTGTTAATTTCTATGTTGATTTCAGTGGAAGGAGTAACCGGCAAGTTCCCATCATAGGCAGTCCCTTGAAACGAGGTTGACTTGCTTCCACACCAAAAAAGGATAGTGTAGGGTGACTGTTGCACACCAGCCACCACACAGATTTGCCTTGGTCCTGTGGCCCATGTAATAGTTCACTGACAGTAAATGCGGAGGATCCAATAGAACGAGAAGGAAAAGAAGCAGACTGTCGTCATGGACTTGAAGTTGTCGCATACTTTCGTACTCTCCCCTCTGACAATGTAGCTGGCCCCTCCCCAGGCTTTGCAGCTCTTCATCCTCGTAGGAACTTGGAAGTTTGGGAACCACCATTTGTTACAGCTCTCTCCCAGCTGTTAAGGGCTGTCTTGTCCTTCAAAAAGAAAGCAGATTACCTTTTGTTAGCTTGACGTGCAGTAATATGCATTTGGTGCGTTCAGTCCACAATGGGTGTGATGACATGAGCATGCTGCACACCATGTGAGATTGTTTGTGAGGATTTTAAATGAGTAAGAAAAGGGGAGGGATCTGGTCAAAATAGCACAAATCTAAAGATCAAACATAGGAGATGAGAGTAAAGGTCAGACCACGGAAAGGAATAAGAGAAACACAAAAGGCCGGGCAATAAATAGTTATAGAGCAGAGTATAAAATTGCTGTTAATTGTGAAGGGAACAATGAATTGCCTGTACAGCAATGTGCACAGCATCCAAAACAAAACAGGGGAACCGGAGGCAATAAATTGTAGCGAGGAGCCAGAAGCAGAAATCCAGTGGACTGGGAGAGCTTTAAAAAGCAACAAAGGGATACAAAAAGTAATGAGGTGCAAAAAAGGAAAATGAAAAAACTCGTAAGAGATATCAAAACGAACAGCAAAAATATTCATAATATATTGAGACAGTGTGGAAAGGGGAAATGTGGGTCCAATTAAAGCAATGCAGTGAGAGTGCAATGGACAACAAGGAAATTGAAGACTTGTTAAATGTACTTTCCAGTCGTTTTCACAGTGCACGAAGAGGACAAATACAAGGGAACCTAAAACCACGTCAAGAGAAGGAACCTAGTGAATTTAATATACATTAAAAAAAAAGAAATGGAGAAAATAATGGGACACAAAATAGACAAATCTGCAGAACCTGATGGTTGAACCATTAATAGAAATAGGTGAGGAAATTGCAGAGGCATTTGTTAAAATTTTCCAAAGCTCTTCAATGGCAAGAGGAAACTTTCCTCCTGTGTTGTAAATATCTGGTTGTACATTAAGCAGGTTGTAGCTTAAATATTGTGTTGTGGCTGCCAAAGGGCTGTCTGTATTCGAACATTTTGGACTCTATCCTTAAAGAAAATGGAGTCCTTAATGCTCAAGTGAACAAATTTGAAGTTGGAAGGATGAATGTTGAGGTATATTGGACATGTATGGGATTATTTTTGAGCTGCACAGACCATTTTTGTATTAAATGCTGTCTGATTTGCTTAAATAGTGGAAATGATTTGGACTAGTTTCCACTTTACCCAGTTTAGGGATATTCTCTCTCATGGTTTTCCATTGAACTCTCATCACTAAGATTGGATTAAGAGTTTAACCTTCTCTATTGATAGAATGTAATGATTTGTGAAATAGAAAAACCATTACCCTCTCAAGTGACCTGATGAAATGAAGTGACAATGTTGCAGCTGTACAAGGCTTGGAAGCATTACTGAAAAGCTGGTGTTAAGCTGCATCCAAAATGTAAAGTGCAATTCTATTCTCCTCTGATAAGAGCTAAGTACATAGTTATACAAGTGGTGTCCTTAACATCTCGCGTTGGGTAAACAGTGTCCTTGTTTACAAATTCCATCACTATTTTCACCATTTTAATATAAATCTCATAGAAGCCAACCTAGAAAACTAGCAGAAGCTGACCAATGGTCCAAAAAAAGTAGTCCGCCCCCAAAAAGCAAGAATAAACCAAAGATGTGAAAACAAGCAGATACTCTCGCTTTGTACCTTAAGCGCTTTGTTCCTAGGCAGGACCGGAACCAATGTCCGAGGAGGAGTGTTTGCTAGTGTGTTGGGGAGGAGTTAAACTAATATTGCAAGGGGATGGGAATCAATGCAGGGAGACAGAGGGAAACAAATTGGAGACAGAAGCAAAAGACAGAAAGGAGATGAGTAAAAGTGGAGGGCAGAGAAACCCAAGGCAAAAAACAAAAAGGGCCACTTTGCAGAAAAATTCTAAATCTAAGTATGTTAAAACGGCAAGCCTGAAGGCTCTGTGCCTCAATGCAAGGAGTATTCGGAATAAGGTGGACGAATTAACTGTGCAGATAGCAGTTAACGGATACGATGTGGTTGGCATCACGGAGACATGGCTCCAGGGTGACCAAGGCTGGGAACTCAACATCCAAGGGTACTCAACATTTAGGAAGGATAGACAGAAAGGAAAAGGAGGCGGGGAGGCGGGGTGGCGTTGCTGGTTAAAGAGGAAATTAAGGCAATTGTAAGGAAAGACATTAGCTTGGATGATGTGGAATCGGTATGGGTGGAGCTACGGAATAAAAAGGGGCAGAAAAGGCTAGTGGGAGTTGTGTACAGACCTCCAAACAGTAGTAGTGATGTTGGGGAGGGCATCAAACAGGAAATTAGGGGTGCATGCAATAAAGGTGCAGCAGTTATCATGGGTGACTTTAATATGCATATAGATTGGGCTAACCAAACTGGAAACAATACGGTGGAGGAGGATTTCCTGGAGTGCATAAGGGATGGTTTTTTTGACCAATGTGTCGAGGAACCAACTAGGGGGGAGGCCATCTTAGACTGGATGTTGTGTAATGAGAGAGGATTAATTAGCAATCTCGTTGTGCGAGGCCCCTTGGGGAAGAGTGACCATAATACATTAGGATGGAGAATGAAACAGTTAATTCAGAGACCATGGTCCAGAACTTAAAGGGTAACTTTGAAGGTATGAGGCATGAATTGGCTCGGATAGATTGGTGAATGATGCTTAAGGGGTTGACAGTGGATGGGCAATGGCAGACATTTAGAGACCGCATGGATGAACTACAACAATTGTACATCCCTGTCTGACGTAAAAATAAAACAGGGAAGGTGGCTCAACCGTGGCTATCAAGGAAAATCAGGGATAGTATTAAAGCCAAGGAAGTGGCATACAAATTGGCCAGACATAGCAGCGAACCCGGGGACTGGGAGAAATTTAGAATTCAGCAGAGGAGGACGAAGGGTTTGATTAGGGCAGGGAAAATAGAGTACGAGAGAAAGCTTGCAGGGAACATTAAAATGGACTCCAAACTTCTATAGATATGTAAAGAGAAAAAGGTTGGGAAAGACAAACGTAGGTCCCCTGCAGTCAGAGTCAGGGGAAGTCATAACTGGGAATAAAGAAATGGCAGACCAATTGAACAAGTACTTTGGTTCGGTATTCACTAAGGAGGACGCAAACAACCTTCCGGATATAAAAGGGGTCAGAGGGTCTAGTCAGAAGGAGGAACTGAGGGAAATCCTTATTAGTCGGGAAATTGTGTTGGGGAAATTGATGGGACTGAAGGCCGATAAATCTCCAGGGCCGAATGGTCTGCATCCCAAAGTACTTAAGGAGGTGACCTTGGAAATAGCGGATGCATTGACAGTCATTTTCCAATATTCCATCAACTCTGGATCTGTTCCTATGGAGTGGAGGGTAGCCAATGTAACACCACTTTACAAAAGGAGGGAGAGAGAAAACAGGGAATTATAGAACCCAAGTTTCGAGCCGCGCCTAGAACGGCGCAGTCCCGACCTGGACACCCGTTTTTCACGCCACAAAGTGCATCTCCCTCCCCCCGACCCGACCCAACGCCGCCGACCTGTAAATCTGGTGCTGGGGACGGGCCCTGCCCGAAGCCTCGGGCCCGGCCCGTTCAGCCTTTCCCCCCCCCCCCCCCCCCATCTCCTTTCTCTCTTCCCCCCCCCCCCCCCCCATCTCCTTTCTCCCCCCCCCCCATCTCCTTTCTCCCCCCCCCATCTCCTTTCTCCCCCCCCATCTCCTTTCTCCCCCCCCCCCATCTCCTTTCTCCCCCCATCTCCTTTCTCCCCCCCATCTCCTTTCTCTCCCCCCCCCATCTCCTTTCTCTCCCCCCCCCATCTCCTTTCTCTCCCCCCCCCCCCATCTCCTTTCGCCGCCCCCCATCTCCTTTCGCCCCCCCCCATCTCCTTTCTTCCCCCCCCCATCTCCTTTCTCCCCCCCCCATCTCCTTTCTCCCCCCCCATCTCCTTCTCCCCCCCCCATCTCCTTTCTCCCCCCCCAATCTCCTTTCTCCCCCCATCTCCTTTCTCCCCCCCCATCCCCCTTCTTCCCCATCCCTCCCCCTTCTCCCCCATCCCTCCCCCTTCTCCCCCATCCCTCCCCCTTCTCCCCCATCCCTCCCCCTTCTCCCCCATCCCTCCCCCTTCTCCCCCTTCTCCCCCATCCCTCCCCCATCCCTCCCCCTTCTCCCCCATCCCTCCCCTTCTCCCCCATCCCTCCCCCTTCTCCCATCCCTCCCCCTTCTCCCCCATCCCTCCCCCTTCTCCCCCATCCCTCCCCCTTCTCCCCCTCTCCCCCATCCCTCCCCCTTCTCCCCCATCCCTCCCCCATCCCTCCCCCTTCTCCCCATCCCTCCCCCTTCTCCCCCATCCCTCCCCCTTCTCCCCCCCCTCCCCTCTCCCCCATCCCTCCCCCTTCTCCCCCATCCCTCCCCCTTCTCCCCCATCCCTCCCCCTTCTCCCCCCATCCCTCCCCCATCCCTCCCCCATCCCTCCCCCATCCCTCCCCCATCCCTCCCCCATCCCTCCCCCATCCCTCCCCCATCCTCCCCCATCCCTCCCCATCCCTCCCCCATCCCTCCCCCATCCCTCCCCCATCCCTCCCCCATCTCCCCCATCCCTCCCCCTTCTCCCCCATCCCTCCCCCTTCTCCCCCATCCCTCCCCCTTCTCCCCCATCCCTCCCCCATCCCTCCCCCATCCCTCCCCCTTCTCCCCCATCCCTCCCCCATCCCTCCCCCTTCTCCCCCATCCCTCCCCCTTCTCCCCCATCCCTCCCCCTTCTCCCCCATCCCTCCCCCTTCTCCCCCATCCCTCCCCCTTCTCCCCCATCCCTCCCCCTTCCCTCCCCCATCCCTCCCCCATCCCTCCCCCATCCCTCCCCCATCTCCCCCATCCTCCCCCCATCCCTCCCCCATCCCTCCCCCATCCCTCCCCCATCCTCCCCCATCCCTCCCCTTCTCTCCCCATCCCTCCCCCTTCTCCCCATCCCTCCCCCATCCCTCCCCCTTCTCCCCCATCCCCCCCTTCCCTCCCCCTTCTCCCCCATCCCTCCCCTTCTCCCCCATCCCTCCCCTCCCCCATCCCTCCCCCTTCTCCCCCATCCCTCCCCATCCCTCCCCCTTCTCCCCATCCCTCCCCCTTCTCCCCCATCCCTCCCCCTTCTCCCCCATCCTCCCCCTTCTCCCCCATCCCTCCCCTTCTCCCCCATCCCTCCCCCTTCTCCCCCATCCCTCCCCCTTCTCCCCCATCCCTCCCCCTTCTCCCCCATCCC